>NC_090649.1:367679722-367824722 GCF_040937935.1 Hyperolius riggenbachi | reverse complement strand
TTAGATTTCTCCTGCAGGAATATGCATAGTAATGAATAAAATACTGTGAAGTGGGAAAAAATTAGGACTTGTGCAAAGTTTTTATTGACGTCACTCATTTCCTGCCTCTGGACTACCAGAATGCACATGAACGCCCCAGTACTGTACTAAGGCAAAGGTAGTGAAAAAAGATGTCCCCAGTGGGTACATAAAAAGCAGGAATGACCTGAAAGAGGAAAGGAACTTTAACTACTTTATCTAAAACTGCCAATAAAACTTTCTCTGTTATTTAATGTAAAGCAGCTCTGAATGTGGAAACTAAGCTGAATGCAATAAAGCCGGGACACCAAAGTACCCCAAATAATTTAGTCAACTCATTCAATGACTTGGGGAGGAGTTATTATTAAACTGGCAAAAAACCCTCACACAGTTTATTTTCCCTTACTTCAGGATATGCTATGCCAGCTGTACAGCATATTCTGCACCTTATGATAGGTACACACTATGAGATTTTCTGGCAGATTTACTGTCAGATCGATTATTTCCAACATGGTCAATCTGATTTCGGATAATTTTCCGATTTATTTCCAACTGTTTTCCGTTCACTTCTCTCAAAAATCAATCGGAAAACGATTGGAAATCAGATCGGATATGTTGGTAATAATCGATCTGACAGTAAATCGGCCACAAAATCTCATAGTGTGTACCTAGCATTAGACAGAGCCTGCTCTGTGGTGATGGAGCCAACAGACTCAGGCTACGAGAAATAATAAGCAGTGGGATACACGTCTCTCATCGGCCTACAAGTATGACAAATTTTGCCCTTTTAATTGTAAATAAAATGTCAGAGAAGAGTAGTAGTCTGTAGTGATTAACACACAGGCACACCACATCTGTGTTAAAGAGAATCTGTATTGTTAAAATCGCACAAAAGTAAACATACCAGTGCGTTAGGGGACATCTCCTATTACCCTCTGTCACAATTTCGCCGCTCCTCGCCGCATTAAAAGTGGTTAAAAACAGTTTTCAAAAGTTTGTTTGTAAACAAACAGAATGGCCACTAAAACATGAAGTAGGTTGATGTACAGTATGTCCACACATAGAAAATACATCCATACATAAGCAGGCTGTATACAGCCTTCCTTTTGAATCTCAAGAGATCATTTGTGTGTTTTTTTCCCCCATGCACTGAAGTTTCAGGCTGCTCTTTTCTTCCTGCAAACAGCTTTGCCCTTGTTTGTAATTCCTCAGTATGTGAAAGCCCAGCCAGCTCAGAGGACGATTTATCCAGCTGATTAGAGCAGCCTCTCTCTTCTCTCTTATCTAAATATCACACAGGCAGTGTGCATAGAGGGGCCAGAAAGGGTGAGTTCATAGCAGAACCACAACACTGAAGAACTTGGCAGCCTTCCAGACACAGGCCGACAAGTCTGACAGGGGAAAGATACATTGATTTATTACAGAGACTGTCATAGTAGAAAGTGCTGCAGTTAGCCAGAACACATTAGAATAGCTTTTGGAACATGTAGGATGATAAAAAACAGGATGCAATTTTTGTTATGGAGTCTCTTTAAATAATATGGCATCCAACCAGTTGTAAGATCTGTAAAGCAGAATATTATTACCACTGAAGAAATTCTTCCCTTACTAACTGAAGGTAAAAAAAAACACAAAAAAACAACACATGAAAGTAATACTTTAATCAAAAATTTGATGTATTCTTAATTATTTTTGGATTCTTCATTAATGGAGAAATTTTATGAAACTGATGCAAATTCTCTAGCATATCATAATTCATCCTTTCAAGACTGCCTACAATAAATTCATAAATTCAGGGAAGAATTATTTCACTAATTATAACAAGATTTGGCACTTAGTGATACTAGAACAATTAATACATTTAGGGTAGTGTGTTTAGCGCTCATGTAAAATGAATACATGACACAAAGATGTAGTGGTAGCAGCTTGTCACTTACAAAACAAAGTGTCACCACACATGAGTCACAAATTGGAAACAGCACATGAGTCATCTCTAATTCCATCAGGCACTACAATTCAGAGTACAGATTTGCATTTTCAGGATACATGTAAGTACATAACCTACATTTTGTAAAACATGGAAGTCACATCCAGCGGGATAAATTTGTAATATGTGACTCAATGACAGCTCAAGGTGCAATGTTTGTAGAACAGTGTGAATTAGAAGCGTTTGTTTCACAGTACGCTAGAGCGATGGATGTCTGCAGGCAAATTATACCCTGCATAATAATTTTACATAGGATGTTGCTTACGTTCAGGGTCTCATTCTGTCCCTTGGATGTTTCATAAGTCATTTCTTCCGGATTTCCTAAAACAGGTAATGATGGATTGCCCCAGACTATTTAGCTGCTGGTAATTAATTAATACTTTTGGATGCTAAGCAGAAAAGTGGAAATGACATTCTACAAATTGTGCTTATGGTATGCAAATTGAGGAAGCACAAAAAGCGGTGCAAGTGGAGTTATTGTCAAGTTGAAACTAAAGGGGAACCTCTGAGGCACTCTCATCAGGTCTGTAAAAGTAACACTGTCTAAACATCATTAAAACAGATACAGTGGAACCTTGGTTTGCGAGCATAATTCTTTCTGGAAACATTCCCCATAACAATTAATGAAAAACCCAGCTGATTCGTTCCACAATCCAAAAACAGTTACGGTAAAATAGTGTAAAATAAAAATGTAAACAAGACTTTCACTATAACTAAGAGAATAATTGTCATCTGTTGGCTCCCACCAACTTTTTATTTTGTGTGGCTTTAGCAAGGAACTTATCCAATAACAGTTACTTTTGAAGATTTCTTGGAAATGTGACTCTGCACTACACTCAGATTAAGTACAATTAAGTACAATCCTGCAGGGCCAAAGGGAGAAGAACTATCGGCTCAGTTGTAGTTGTGATGACATGACGTATGTATACTTTTTTTGCTTGTATATCAAGTCATAATTTCACAAAAATGTTTGCTTGTACTGCAAAGTGCTCTTAAACCAAGTTACTCTTAATCCAAGGTTTTTCTGTAGCTCATTTTTGTGTATCTAGAGCCCTTCTTTCCATTCCGTAATATGTTGGTGCTTTATAAATACAATAAATAAATAATAATAATAATAATAATATACAAGTAGAACATATAGTGTATACTGCAATAGATAGATATTGCAGTGCAATTGCAACCAAAGGCCAAAGCTGGTGTTCACCTATTCATTGCATTAGAGAGGGCAAATTATTATAATTTAGTATTCATATAGCACCGACATCTTCTGCATCGCTGTACAGAGTATAGTATATTGTCTTGTCACTTAACTGTCCCTCAGAGGTGCTCACAATTTAATCTCTACCATAATCATATGTTTGTATCATGTAGCATGTTTCACGTCTAGGGCCAATGTAGGGGGAAGATATTAAAGTGAACCTCCGGACTAAAAATCGACTCAGCAGCACTGAAAAGGCCTAGTGTTTCTTTAACAGTTTCACAGCATCAGAACTTTGTTTCTCTTATCCAAGCCTCATTTTTAGCTGCACAGAAGAAAACTGCCCGGGCTTTTTTCCCCTGATGCTGTGCAAAGCATGATGGGATTTCTGATGTTGTTGCTCTCGTTCTACTGTTTTGGTGCAATTTTTTTTTTTACATTTTGAATTTGACATTTGAAGCCTAGTGTGTGCAGCTGGGAGGGGTTATCAGGACACAGGACAGTTGGAACTGTGTCTCCTGCTCCTTGTCACCTCTTTTCAACCAAAAAGATGGCTGCCCCCATGACAAAGATGGCAGCCCCCATGAATCACAAACATTTGCCTGTTCTTTTAAAACAGGGTGGGTAAAAAATTATATTACCTATCTATTCTAATTAACATAACTAATGCAACTTAATGACAGTATGTTTGTTTAGGCTGAAGTTCCCCTTTAACTTATCAGTATGTTTTTGGGATGTTGGAGGAAAGTGGAATGCCCGAAGGAAACCAATGCAGACACGGGGTGAACATATAAACTCCCTGCAGTGCCCTGGCTGAATTGAACCTGGGACCCAATGTTGCAAGGTAAGAGTGCTAATCACTTCTCCGCTGTGCTGCCCCTGTGGTATGTTGGGAAACCCCTTGTTAAATCTGGGAGCAAAGTATTTCAAGTGTATTTGGTCAGAATGATTGAACAGGATTGAAAAATCCACACTTGTAAGACAAGTTTAAAGGAAACATCTGGGAAATATAAAAAAAAATCAGATTTACTTACCTGGGGCTGCCTCCAGCCCATGGGAGCCTATGTGTCCCTCGCCGCAGCTCCGCTCCAAGCAGGTCTACCACGGACCACCCTCGGCAGCCACTGCACATGCGCACAGCCACTCCGGGAGTATTCTGTTTTTTACATACGAACACAGTACAGTTTGTATAAAGCACAGATGTCAAACTCCAGGCCTGGAGGACCATTTCCATGCCAGAGTTTAGGATGGACTGAGAAAGAGAGGAATGTGTTCTACCCAATAGACCACACCTTTCCTGATTCAGACCCATCAATTAATTTGAGCTGTGTCAAAAATGTGTAAGGACCTCGGCCCTCGAAGGACCGGTTTGACATCCCTGGTATAAAGGAACATGCAAGCATACTTTGCAAAGTGCATGGAAGCCATAAATCTCAAAGCACTGAAAAACTGACTGTCTTAGATGGTGGTTAGTCAATGCCTTCTGCAATGTGTTTTTTATCCCTAGCTCTCATGAATATTTTGTGTTCCTCATGGTGATGAGTCTAAAGCAAAGCAATTGTAAAGCTATGAGGTTAATTGTAGGACAGGCAAAGCACACCACAAGGATGTCAGGGACAAGTTTGTAGACCTGCACAATGCTGGATTGGGCTACAAGACTATCACCAATCAGCTTGGTGAGAAAGTGACAACAGTTGGCATGATAATTTGCAAATGGAAACACAAATTAACTGTCAATCTTCCTCAATTTGGTGGTATATGTGAGATCTCACCTCATGGAGTTGTAATGATCATAAGAATGGTGATGATGCAGCCCAGAACTACTGTACATAAGAGAACCTTGTCAATGATCTCAGGGCAGCTAGGACTAGTTACCAAGAAAACAATTGGATGTGAAGGACTCAAATCTTGCAGAATTCGCAAGGTCCCCCTGCTCGACAGCACATGTACAGGCCCATCTGCAGTTCGCCAATGCACAGCTAAATGATCCAGAAGAGAACTGGGTGAAAGTGTTGTGGTCATATGAAAACAAACTTGAGCTCTTTGGCATCAATTCAACTCGCCATATTTGGAAGAAGAGAAATGCTGCCTATGACCCCAAGAACACAATTCGAGCCATCAAATATGGAAGTGGCACAACGGGATAGGACACCTTCACCACATTAGAGGGACAATAGACAGGCAATGTACCATCAGATCTTGGGTAAGCACCTCCTTACTTCAGCCAGGGCATTGAAAATGGGTATTCCAGCATGAAAATGGCCCCAAAACATGTAGCCAAGGCAAGAAAGGAGTGGCTCAAGAAAAAGCACATGGAGGTCCAGTTTACAGACCTTAAAGGGAACCTATACTGAGAAGGATATGGATTTTTCCTTTTAAAATAATACCAGTTGCCTGACTCTCCTGCTGATCCTTTGTGACGATTGTGGGATATCTCGGTGGTCAGCGCACAAGATGTGCGCTGACACTGCGGAAGTCCTCCACAAGCGTATTAAACGATAGAACCCAGATTTGGTGCCATGCACCTGTAGAGGGAAAAGTAAGCACAGTCACAGAATGTGTGTGTGTCCACCAATCTAGTCGCCACCCAGCAACGATGAACACACAACAGCGGAAACCAAGTGGGAACGCAATCGCAAGAGTGGCGATTTCCAACAGTGACACAAGACTGAAAGAGCACAGAGATAGATTGTATGTGTGTCCACCAAACGATTCACTATCGCCAACCGCTGGCGACCGTGCAATCGCACAGACAAGACAGAATAGGCAGTACAAATTATACACAAACTGACTGCACTAAATAGGAGTGCAAGGAGCACTCCCCAAGAATTAGCTACACTAAGATAGCAATGGCTGACACTCCAGGTGAGTTCAGCAAGAACAAACCTCTATGACCAGCCAGGGATTCTGGGAGCAAAAGGTATTTATACTGCAAGCCACCAAAGGAGGCAGCTAGGCAATTTGCATGACAAGTATATGTAAATTCCTCAGCAGCAGAGCAACTCTGAAACTTGCAAAGGGAAGACAGGTCTCTTTTCCAGAGACCTGTAGCACTCAGACCTAAAGAATGGTCAAACAGCTGTCTGCCTGTGCAGACAGCTGAGCAGATTATTACATCCTGTGTCTCTAATACTTTCAGCCACAGCCACTCAACAAGCATGCAGATCAGGTGCTCTGACTGAAGTTAGACTGGATTAGCTGCATGTTTGTTTCAGGTGTGTGATTCAGCCACTACTGCAGCTAAAGAGATCAGCAGGGCTGCCAGGCAACCGGTATTGTTTAAAAGGAAAAATCCATACCCCTTTCAGTTTAGGTTCCCTTTAATACAATAGAAAATCTGTAGAGGGAGCTGAAGGTTCGAGTTTCCAAACACCAGCCTCGAAAATTTTCTTACTTGGAAAGGATCTGCAAAGAGGAGCGGGAAAAACCCCTACTGAGATGAGTGCACACCTGGTGGCCAACTACAAGAAAAGTCTGACCTCTGTGATTGGCAACAAGGGTTTTGCCACCAAGTCATATTTTGATAAGGGATCAAATACTTATTTTACTAATTACAAATGCACATCAAGCTCTGAGTTTGGGACATTGGGTTTTTGAGTTGTATTGTTGGTGTTAACTATGTGAGAATAACACCAACAAATAAAACTCAAAAACCCAACAGCTACAACAAACCATTACAATAATTGGTTATTTCTTGGTCAGAGGGTAGATGAGCAAAATCAGCTGGGGATCAAATATTTCTTTCCTTCGATGTACTTATTTGCTCAACCAGTTGAACATTTTGACTGGTGAAACTTGCATTGGTTGCATTGGTTGGTATAGATGTTCCTAATTATCTGGTACCACCCCCCATTTAATGCTAATCAGGCATTTAAGACCTGCAGTAGAAACAGTCTGTTAAGCTGCTCAAAAATAGCAGAACACTTATTATTACACATAGTGGAACCCCAGAATGTGCAAATACAACTCATTTTTTAATCAAAGTGAATGCTTTCTTTAATCTCACACAAACCCTCTTGTAAATCCTATTCAATTATGATAATCCTTTCAAAATAGGAAAGGTTGAGGCCGAGGTCTAGCAGTGCATAAAGAAAAAGGATAGCATTAAATTAGAGTGGAATGGAAGCTCAACGCATATAAAAACATGCTTAGCACTTTTTAGCCATTTAAAATAAAATTGCAGAAATTGTCTTCTGACATTTACAAGAGATACTGAGGATTATATAATCGATAGCATCATTGAACTCTGTCATCTCATCTTCATTGTGTCACCAGATGGATTATCTTTTCCAAAGAGATTTATGTAAAATGGGAAGAAAATCTCTTTTGAAAGGTTGTCAAAATACTCAGTTTTCATAAAGGCTGAAATGAGCACAACATTCTGTTTTTAAACTTCAATCAATAAATCAGTGTTTCAGTGCTTCAATGTTTTGAACTAGAGCAGCCTAAAGCACAGTATCTGTGTTGAAGCGTCCCCCAACTCTCAATGAAAGTCAAGTGTGGCAAACATAGTCAGGGCCGGCTGGGACAAGCTTCCCCAGTACTAGAGGCAGAGATCCCAAAGTATGCCCCCCTTCCCCAAAGCAGGTGATTTGGTCGCCACTATAGGTATCCATGTTGTATTCTAGAATTACAGGCTGTTACTGGTAATTTGGGCATTGGAGACAGCACAATAGCTCTGTAGCGGAACTCTGTAGCAGCAGGGACAGTGGAAAAAGCACTGGTAGAGTTTGGCTACCTGTGGTGGGTACCTGTAGCGGCGGGAATATCTAAGATAGTAGTGGTGGGGACACAGCTAAGCGGTGTTTGCTAATGGCTGTGATACTGTAGGTTAGTGTTAGGCATGGTGTTGGGTAGGTTAGTGTAACAATAGGATAAGATATGCCGCTAATAGAATATTTGTAAGTGTGAGAATTGGATAAGATAGGCCGCTAATAGAATATTGGTAAAGCTACCAAAATTCCACCATCGATAACAGGTAGAATATTGGTAACTTTACTGATATTTTACAATCAGAAAAAACTGGCCCCCACATTAACATAGAATGCTTTTAAAGTAAAGGTGAGATGAAGAAAGCAAAATAATTTTTACATACAGGGAGTGCAGAATTATTAGGCAAATTAGTATTTTGACCACATCATCCTCTTTATGCATGTTGTCTTACTCCAAGCTGTATAGGCTCGAAAGCCTACTATCAATTAAGCATATTAGGTGATGTGCATCTCTGTAATGAGAAGGGGTGTGGTCTAATGACATGAACACCCTATATCAGGTGTGCATAATTATTAGGCAACTTCCTTTCCTTTGGCAAAATGGGTCAAAAGAAGGACTTGACAGGCTCAGAAAAGTCAAAAATAGTGAGATATCTTGCAGAGGGATGCAGCACTCTTAAAATTGCAAAGCTTCTGAAGCGTGATCATCGAACAATCAAGCGTTTCATTCAAAATAGTCAACAGGGTCGCAAGAAGCGTGTGGAAAAACCAAGGCAAAATAACTGCCCATGAACTGAGAAAAGTCAAGCGTGCAGTTGCCAAGATGCCACTTGCCACCAGTTTGGCCATATTTCAGAGCTGCAACATCACTGGAGTGACCAAAAGCACAAGGTGTGCAATACTCAGAGACATTGTCAAGGTAAGAAAGGCTGAAAGATGACCACCACTGATCAAGACACACAAGCTGAAATGTCAAGACTGGGCCAAGAAATATCTCAAGACTGATTTTTCTAAGGTTTTATAGACTGAGGAAATGAGAGTGAGTCTTGATGGTCCAGATGGATGGCCCGTGGCTGGATTGGTAAAGGGCAGAGAGCTTCAGTCTGACTCAGACGCCAGCAAGGTGGAGATGGAGTACTGGTTTGGGCTGGTATCATCAAAGATGAGCTTATGGAGCCTTTTTGGGTTGAGGATGGAGTCAAGCTCAACTCCCAGTCCTACTGCCAGTTTCTGGAAGACACCTTCTTCAAGCAGTGGTACAGGAAGAAGTCTGCATCCTTCAAGAAAAACATGATTTTCATGCAGGACAATGCTCCATCACACGCGTCCAAGTACTCCACAGCGTGGCTGGCAAGAAAGAGTATAAAAGAAGAAAAACTAATGACATGGCCTCCTTGTTCACCTGATCTGAACCCCATTGAGAACCTGTGGTCCATCATAAAATGTGAGATTTACAAGGAGGGAAAACAGTACACCTCTCTGAACAGTGTCTGGGAGGCTGTGGTTGCTGCTGCACGCAATGTTGATGGTGAACAGATCAAAACACTGACAGAATCCATGGATGGCAGGCTTTTGAGTGTCCTTGCAAAGAAAGGTGGCTATATTGGTCACTGATTTGTTTTTGTTTTGTTTTTGAATGTCAGAAATGTATATTTGTGAATGTTGAGCTGTTATATTGGTTTCACTGGTAAAAATGAATAATTGAAATGGGTATATATTTGTTTTTTGTTAAGTTGCCTAATAATTATGCACAGTAATAGTCACCTGCACACACAGATATCCCCCTCAAATAGCTAAAACTAAGAGAACATGGTTGTTGTTCAATAATAAAATTATTCCTCAAAAATACAACTTGCCTAATAATTCTGCACTCCCTGTACTGCTGCTTTTTTAAGCCCCCTGTACTCCATTAGCTTCCTTACCATTCTCCTGGGCCAATCTGCTGTGCTCCTGTGAAGTCCAAGATGCAGCTAAATGGTCAGCTACTGTGTATGGGCCGGAGAAGTTGGCAATGCAGGAGTACATCAAAGAAAATTTAGCTAAGGGTTTCATTAGCCCCTCCCGGTCACCTGCGGGCGCTGGGTTCTTTTTTGTAAAAAAAAAAGATGGAGGCCACCGCCCCTGCATAGACTATCGGGGTTTGAATAAGATCACTGTGAAAAATCGTTACCTGTTGCCTCTGATTGACGATTTATTCTCCCAGATCACCAATGCTAAAATTTTCTCGAAATTTGACTTAAGGGGTGCATACAACCTAGTGCGCATCAGGGACGGTGACAAGTGGAAGACGGCCTTTAATACACCCGATGGGCATTACGAGTACTTAGTGATGCCCTTCGGGTTGTGTAACGCCCCGGCCGTCTTCCAAGAGCTGATTAACAAAGTTTTCAGACCAATTTTAGGTAAATTTGCATTAGTATATCATGATGATATACTAGTCTTTTCAGCCACTTTGGCTGAGCATCGGAGACATGTTAAGTATGTGCTGGAAAGACTAAGACAGAATTTATTATATGCCAAACTGGAAAAGTGCGTTTTTGAGGTGACCTCTGTGGCATTTCTGGGGTATGTAATATCTACCTCGGGCCTCTCTATGGACCCTGGGAAAGTCTCTGCAGTACTGGATTGGCCACAGCCTGTAGGTCTGAAGGCCCTCCAGAGATTCCTGGGTTTTGCAAATTACTACAGGAGATTTATTAAGGGGTACTCTACGGTGGTTGCGCCCCTCACCAGTCTCACTAAGAAAGGGGCTGATACTCACCACTGGTCCGAGGAAGCTCTGACGGCTTTTGATACCCTAAAGAAACTGTTCTGTTCTGCCCCTATCCTGAGACATGTCGATGTCACCTTCCCATTCATAGTAGAGGTTGATGCCTCTGAGGTGGGGGTGGGGGCTGTGTAGTCTCAGCGTTCCGGTTTGCAGAGTAAGCTTCATCCTTGCGCTTACTTCTCCCGTAGGTTTTCTCCAGCAGAGAGAAACTACGATATAGGCAACCGTGAAATCCTGGCCATCAAATTAGCCGTTGAGGAATGGTGACACTGGTTAGAGGGTGCAGAACATGTCATTATAGTTTACACGGATCATAAACATTTGGAGTACATAGAGAATGCTAAGAGACCCAGTCCTCGACAGGCCCGGTGGTCACTGTTCTTTTCCAGATTCTCCTTTATAATTACGTACACTCCTGGTAGCAAGAACGTTAAGGCTGATGCCTTGTCCAGGTGTTTTGAGCCCGAGACGGCACAGTCCTCGGCACCCAAGACTATTCTGCCTCGGAGGGTGGTTTTGGCAGCCACACAGACCTGGAAGGATTGGGCTGCCACTCTGGCCCCATATCAGCAGGATGTCCCAGAAGGAAAGCCCAAGGGAGTGTTGTTTGTGCCCCTGCCCTTTCGTTTACAGCTCTTACAGCTGTTTCACTCCCATAAGAACGCTGGTCATCCCGGGGCCACCAGGACACAGGATCTCCTTGCCAGGTGTGCATGGTGGCCATCCTTGGCCACAGATTGTAAGAAGTTTGTGAGGGAGTGTGCTGTTTGTGCTAGGAGCAAACCTTCCCGACAGGCTCCAGTGGGGACCTTACAGCCTTTGCCGGTCCCAAATGAACCGTGGACCCATCTGTCCATGGATTTTGTGGGTGAACTCCCCAGGTCTGAGGGCATGACTGTCATCTGGGTGGTAGTAGATAGATTCAGCAAGATGGCCTATTTTATCCCTCTGAAAGGACTCCCCTCCGCCCAAGAGTTGGCTAATCTCTTCATCCAGCACATTTTCCGGCTGCATGGCATTCCGCAGAATGTAGTGTCAGATAGGGGAGTCCAATTCGTTTCTAAGTTCTGGAGGGCATTTTGTCATCTTATGGGCATGGATCTTTCATTTTCATCAGGCTACCACCCACAGACAAATGGCCAGACTGAGAGGGTCAACCAATCCATGGAGCAGTTTCTCAGGCGCTATGTGGCTGATGCACAAACTGACTGGGTAAAATGTCTGCCTTTCGCGGAGTTTGCGCACAACAACCTGAAGAGTTCTTCCTCTGGGTTTTCCCCTTTTCAGGTGGTGTCACGAAGGTCTCCTAAGTTTGCTCCCTTGCCCGTGGTATCTACTCCTTTCCCAGCATTAGAGGATTGGCAGGTTGCGTTAAAACAAATTTGGGCGCTGGTGAGAACAAATTTGGGGAAGGCTTTCAAGTCTCAGAAAAAGCAGGCCGACAAGAGACGCTCTGCTGAATGGGACTTTTCACCAGGAGATTTGGTCTGGGTGTCTACGCGACATCTGGCACTGAAACAACTGTCACCAAAATTAGGGCCTAGGTTTATTGGGCCGTTTCCAGTCACCAAAAGAATGAATGCTGTCACTTATACTGTTGATCTTCCTACCAGTATGCGCGGTGTAAGATCATTCCATGTGTCATTGCTCAAGCCGGCAGTACAGGTGGATTCCACTCCCCCCCCTCCCGTATTAATTGATGATCAACCTGAGTATGAGGTTGAGAAGATTCTGGACTCCCGGCTGGTGCAAAATTCTGTGCAATATTTGGTACACTGGAAAGGTTACGGTGTGGAGGGTAGAACTTGGGTACCAGAATGCCGCATGCACGCAGAGGAATTGAGGAAAGAGTTCCATGACTTACATCCGGGGAAGCCAGTGGCAAGTGTCCGGAGTCCACTCCTCGGGGGGGGGGGGGGGTACTGTGGAGGATAGCGGAAAAGCCGCCGCATGCTCTGACGGCGTGGCAGCTGTTTCCGCGTCTAGTCCGGCGGTTTACACGCAGCGACATGTGTCTGATCTAGTGCAGCCTTCCTGTGCACATAGGCTGAGGAATGCACGCGCGCGCGCGGAGAGGCTTTATGGGAAACAGAGAGGGATCAGCTGACGCCCTTGGTCAGCTCATTCTAGGATGTATGCGGATTGGCTGGAAGGGACTGGGCGGCGCTGATCAGCGCTGCACTATATAACCACTCGTCCCTCAGTCTCACGTTGTCTGCCGTTGCAAATGCTTTACGTGTTAGCACACAGACCTCAGTCAGATCCTACAGTGTGTTGGAACCAGGACGGACCTGGGAAATCACACTGAGCTAGATTTCTCTCGCTTGTCATGCTATGTTATGTTATAGACTAGTTCCAAGGTGTTGTGACTACGGACCTCACACCCAAGCTTAGGAAACTGTCTCAATGCTATGTTATGCTATAGACTAGTTCCAGGGTGTTGTGACTACGGACCTCACACCCAAGCTTAGGAAACTGTCTCAATGCTGTTATGTTATAGACTAGTTCCAGGGTGTTGTGACTACTGCCCTCACACCCAAGCTTAGGAAACTGTCTCAATGCTATGTTATGCTATAGACTAGTTCCAGTGTGTTGTGACTACGGACCTCACACCCAAGCTTAGGAAACTGTCTCAATGCTATGTTATGCTATAGACTAGTTCCAGGGTGTTGTGACTACGGACCTCACACCCAAGCTTAGGAAACTGTCTCTATGTTATGTCATGTATGCTAGTTCCAGGGTGCTGTAACTACTTTCCTCACACCCAAGACTAGCACTGTGTATCTTTATTACTTTAGCCCGCCACTAGGGTGTAGAGAGCCAGGATCTCTCATCCAGTAGGGCAAGTTGGTTCATTTAGCAGCAGAGCTTCCTGCAACCTAGCCCAGGCCCCTCTCCTAGGGAGCCATTGGTTTTATAGGGATACACCCACAGTTCGGGGTGAATTCCCTTCATCATCCTACCTCCAGTTCCTCTGGTGGTTCTCACTCAAAGTGTTACTGTTACACCAAACGCTCACATATCTATAGGTGTCCAGAGGTTAGCAATATATCTGATTATCGGTGATACTGCAGATCATCAATAATCGGGTATATATCTGCATTCTTGGTGATACTGCAGATCACCAGTAATCAGATTTTCTCTGCGTGCCGACACCGTTTATTACAGTATGTACGTTAAGGGGGGTTAGATTGATAGCACTGCAGTACTGAGAACACATATAATCACATTGACAACCACTCATAGTGATGTATGGGAGATTAGTTGATGAATGTATGCCCCTTTCAAAACTTCTGTCCTGCCTCCATGCCTGTTTCATCCCAGGCAAGGCATCCATGTGCATACCATTGATTCACAATTGAACAAAAGGAAGAAAGTACCCGTATAAGTAGCACCAAACTGACCAAGAGATAATTGAAAAATAAATCAATAAATCTTTATTCGAACAATGATTTCACACACAATTAAAAACAATTAAGACATCACCAGCAGGTGACAGGCGAATCAACTAGAGTACAGCAATAAAGTACAAATATTGGGTCATAATAATAGATGATAAATACCACAGGTCGAAAAACCAAGGAACCTCCAAAAATTATTAAATAATATACAAATAATAATGACTAAATATACACACAATAGTGCATCGGGCAGTAGAAAGTACAATATATGTGTAGAATGTAAACCAGAAACTTATTTATTGATTTATTTTTCAATTATCTATTGGTCAGTTTGGTCCTGCTTATCGGGGTACTTTCTTTCTTTTGTTCAATTAGTAATCTGATTACCCTTAGCACATCCTTTACCTGCTATTAGATTTATTTACATAAGATTGACATGGTGCTTGTCCAAATCTGTTTGTTGCATACGTATGATTCAGCCGCCGGGATATTTGGACGCAGTGTAAAGCCAATATACGGCTTAGCCTGCTCCTGCACAAGTCCCAGCACCGTTAATTACTATTCCCCCTCCAGGCCGCCATGGATAGTGAGGGAAAGATGTAATTCAGCTTCCAGCTATTGCTGGCGGCCCAATTACAGGGTTATGTGAGGGAGCAGGCTGGTGTTGTACTTTATTTCCTAGTTGAGCTCAATGCATGTATACCTTTATTCAACCCAAATAACTATGTATCTATGCAAGTGTTTTTGTAGTAATTTGTGCTCCATCTTTTGATGGCGCCCAAATTACTCCGCTATAGCCGTAATTCCTATTACGGCCTATGGT
Source organism: Hyperolius riggenbachi (assembly GCF_040937935.1). NCBI lineage: Eukaryota > Metazoa > Chordata > Amphibia > Anura > Hyperoliidae > Hyperolius > Hyperolius riggenbachi. The sequence continues at coordinate 367,809,813 of NC_090649.1, read as the reverse complement.
GACGCTGGCTGTGCCAAAATCTCCTGCGCTGTTTTTACAGCACTCGTATACTCGTGACAACAGCTGTTCCTTCCAGTCGTCCACCCTTCTACGGGCACAGTGTTCACTGCTGCATGGATACAGAGTGCTATCATGGGATCCCTGTAGGCGTCCAACCTGAGCAGTCAGCTCATATGTGTTGCAAGTTTGTCACACTGGCAGTGCAGCAGGAAAGCGGCGCCACTTCCATTAGAACAGATGATGGCTATCTGCTGTTGCCTATCAATAAAACGTCCCAGCTATGCCTATCATCTCTCCTATGACAGCGCAGCTATTACGGCACAGGGCATTCAGGAGCACTGGAGAGGAGAGGACACTACAAAGAAGGGGCTCATGGAGGTTAGTTCGGTGCTGCAGGTGGGGAGAGTGCAGTGGAAAGCCGCGGACAGGTGGGGAGAGCGCAGAGGAATGTGCCATCATGGTGCCATACCTGTCCAGCCTCTGACCCAGTCCGGCCCTGAAAATAGTATCTAGTGACTCTAGTAGGCACAGAGATGGGACCCCTCTTTCCTCCTCTGCTCTTCAAACTGCTAAAGTACTACTAAAGCAGGATAAAAGTACAACCTTTTGTGAATGAGTTATGATCCACTGCCTAATACCATATGGCAGACCTAATGAAAAAGAAATATACTGTACAGATTAGTTTGAAAAGATTAATGTGTAGGGTGGAAAAAAAATCCTTCCATGTCAGAGGAAATGGTAGAGGTAACCAATGTAGTATAGAAATTGTAACGGAATTGGGGTAAGGGTTGCGTTTTGCCCTCTGGGGTGGGCTTGCAGAGCTGTCAGACACACGACGCAGTTTGTTCCAAATCCACCAACACCTTTATTTACACATTTGCAAGACTATTTCCACTATTTTCGTCCAGCTGCTAACTAACTTGAACAAAGCAAAGGCTGCTATCTAGCACACTAAAGAAAACAAAATGACTGCACTGACACACAAACACATGTTATTGGTTTCTCTAAACTCAGAGCAGACCTGCAGACTCCTGCTCTCTCACAAGCAGCCCCAGAGTGAGCAGCTGCCCACCCATTTTTCCCTTCCTTTAACTGATCTCTCAGGTCAGCTCCATCTGCATTAATTATGCAAACAGGCCTGGGAGAAAAGTACCTCCCCTCCAACACTATTCCCATTAACTCTTTCTTTACACTGCCACAATAAAAAAACAAACAAACCAGGGATAGTGTCAGTAGTTGGATTACATACCTGATGTTGTAAATCCTCTGGTTGAACTCGATGGATGTTAAGGTGGCCACTAACGGTCCAATTTTAAGCGAAAAATCGTTCCAGCGATCAGAAATACTGATCGGAAGAACAATCGTTCACTACACCATCAACAAACCAATCTTTGCTTCCTATCTATCACAACCAACAAGAAAATCCAAATTTTGGTCTGACCAAAATCCAAACGGACGACTATTTTTTTATAATCGTTCGTAATCGATTGTTCCCCCACAATGGAAATTATTTACAACCAATCAGATTAGAATTTCTGAGCGATTTTTCGCTAGAAATTGGACCGTTAGTGGCCACCTTAAGTCTTTTTTCAACCCAACTAACTATGTAACTATGTAACATTAATTACCTTAGGCAGCCAGTACTAGCACAGAGGATTTTTAGAGTTAAATAGTTAATAGATTAATCACTTTGATTTCTATAATAAGAACCTGAATAGTGATTGAAAAGCTCAAGAAACAGGTCTGCATAAAACTGCTCTTCAGTCCTTTATTAGAGTTTATCCATGATAACAGGTAAGAGACATCACTAAACCAATGTACCCTCTAGTGCTTACTCATAGCACAGCAGTTCTGAGGCAGCCAAGTTTACAGGTAACCAATAAACTTATCTGTATGATTTTAGTATGTGGGAGTGCCCAGAGGAAGCACACGGAAACATTGGCAGAATATACAATCTCCATGCAGATAGTGTGATGGCCTAGAATAGAACTAGGGACCTTAGCCCCACAAGGTGGATGTGCTATGCAAAATAGGACACATATTACCCAATATAAAACATCTAAATACCAAAAAAGCATATTTTACAATATAAACAATAAGCTTATGTATTATCCTACATGATATAAAATAATCTCTATATATAAAATACAAGTGTCTCTGCGTCCTGTCCCTGTGTCAGTGCTTTTGTGCTACTGCACATGTCCTGCACCGACACAGCCGTTGGGACAGGACGCAGGAAGGGGCAGGAGACAGCTGGCCGAGTGAGCGGGCGGGCACGCGCGGCCGCCAGTGAAAGACCTAGAGCCCGTTTTTAAACAGACTTAGGTCAGCCAGTGAATGATAAATTATATGCTAAGTGTTGAGGAAGTTCTTATATGCCTCGTCTATAACCATTAAACAATGAATCATTTTACCCGCATTACAAGAAAGATCGATTATGACATTTTTGGGGGATAAAATTTTTTAGATTTTTGTAACTATTCAGGTGTGCTATCACGAAAATTGTAAATATTAAAATACATGTAAACACATACAAATAAGAAGTACATTTCTTCCAGATGGGAGAAAGGTAATTTATGGCTCATTTTAATGTGGAAGAAACACATTTCTTATTTACTGTATTATTTGGACTACAAGACTCACTTTTTGTTGAACAGCGAGGAGAACGCCAGCGCATACCACTAAGGCTGCATCTTAAATGACCACCAGCTCAGTGTGAAGCACCTCAATAGATTTTCTGCACACTTTGCCTTCTATTCAGATGCAAATCACATGCAAATCTACTACTACTTATTATGCAAACAGGAAACTCAGGAGGAGGGGCTGGGAGCAGTTAACCTGACAGTTACATAGTTACAAAGTTAAAAAAAAGGTGGGGGGAAAGGCTGCGCATCCCTAAACACATGTTGCAATTGAATGGTTTTAAATTTAGGGTAGGTCACTTACCCGGAGGTTTGCCTCACCGTGGCGCAAGTGTCTAGTATAATATACTTTGCATGCAAACCATATTGGAAGCTAAAGTTCCTCCTAGTTTAATAAATGTTAGCACTTGTCTAGGATGCAGGGCATGCATTTTTCAGTCTGACAGAGGCGGTGTATGCCTGTGCGATTAACCATTCAATTGCAACATGTGTTTAGGGACGCGCAGCCTCTCCCCCCACCTTTTTTTAACTTTGTAACTATGTAACTGTCAGGTTAGCTGCTCCCAGCCCCTCCTCCTGAGTTTCCTGTTTGCATAATAAGTAGTAGCAGATTTGCATGTGATTTGCATCTGAATTGAATGCAAAGTGTGCAGAAAATCTATTTAGGTGCTTCACACTGAGCTGGTGGTCATTTCAGATGCAGCCTTAGTGGTATGCGCTGGCGTTCTCCTCGCTGTTCAACAAAATGTAAGTTACACATTTTTTTTACTTAGCTGCTCCCTAGGTTTTAAGTTTAGGTTAGGTCACTTGCCTGGAGGTTTGCCTCACCGTGGCGCAAGTGTCTAGTATAATATACTTTGCATGCAAACCATATTGGAAGCTAAAGTTCCTCCTAGTTTAATAAATGTTAGCACTTGTCTAGGATGCAGGGCATGCATTTTTCAGTCTGACAGAGGCGGTGTATGCCTGTGCGATTAACCATTCAATTGCAACATGTGTTTAGGAACGCGCAGCCTCTCCCCCCACCTTTTTTTAACTTTGTAACTACGTAACTGTCATGTTAGCTGCTCCCAGCCCCTCCTCCTGAGTTTCCTGTTTGCATAATAAGTAGTAGCAGATTTGCATGTGATTTGCATCTGAATTGAATGCAAAGTGTGCAGAAAATCTATTGAGGTGCTTCACACTGAGCTGGTGGTCATTTCAGATGCAGCCTTAGTGGTATGCGCTGGCGTTCTCCTCGCTGTTCAACAAAATGTAAGTTACACATTTTTTTTACTTAGCTGCTCCCAAGGTTTTAAGTTTAGGTTAGGTCACTTGCCCGGAGGTTTGCCTCACCGTGGCGCAAGTGTCTAGTATAATATACTTTGCATGCAAACCATATTGGAAGCTAAAGTTCCTCCTAGTTTAATAAATGTTAGCACTTGTCTAGGATGCAGGGCATGCATTTTTCAGTCTGACAGAGGCGGTGTATGCCTGTGCGATTAACCATTCAATTTCAACATGTGTTTAGGGATGCGCAGCCTTTCCCCCCACCTTTTTTTTAACTTTGTAACTATGTAACTGTCAGGTTAGCTGCTCCCAGCCCCTCCTCCTGAGTTTCCAGTTTGCATAATAAGAAGTAGCAGATTTGCATGTGATTTGCATCTGAATTGAATGCAAAGTGTGCAGAAAATCTATTTAGGTGCTTCACACTGAGCTGGTGGTCATTTCAGATGCAGCCTTAGTGGTATGCGCTGGCGTTCTCCTCGCTGATCAACAAAATGTAAGTTACACATTTTTTTTACTTAGCTGCTCCCAAGGTTTTAAGTTTAGGTTAGGTCACTTGCCCGGAGGTTTGCCTCACAGTGGCGCAAGTGTCTAGTATAATATACTTTGCATGCAAACCATATTGGAAGCTAAAGTTCCTCCTAGTTTAATAAATGTTAGCACTTGTCTAGGATGCAGGGCATGCATTTTTCAGTCTGACAGAGGCGGTGTATGCCTGTGCGATTAACCATTCAATTGCAACATGTGTTTAGGGATGCGCAGCCTTTCCCCCCACCTTTGTTTAACTTTGTAACTATGTAACTGTCAGGTTAGCTGCTCCCAGACCCTCCTCCTGAGTTTCCTGTTTGCATAATAAGTAGTAGCAGATTTGCATGTGATTTGCATCTGAATTGAATGCAAAGTGTGCAGAAAATCTATTTAGGTGCTTCACACTGAGCTGGTGGTCATTTCAGATGCAGCCTTAGTGGTATGCGCTGGCGTTCTCCTCGCCGTTCAACAAAATGTAAGTTACACATTTTTTTTTGCTTAGCTGCTCCCTAGGTTTTAAATTTAGGTTAGGTCACTTGCCCGGAGGTTTGCCTCACCGTGGCGCAAGTGTCTAGTATAATATACTTTGCATGCAAACCATATTGGAAGCTAAAGACTCACTTTTTGTCCCCCAAATGAGGGGGGGGGGGGGGGGGAGTCACTGCGTCTTATAGTCCAAATGCAGGGAGTTCCTGACTTGTGAACACCTGCCAATGCCAACCTCCAACATGCTGCAATGTCGGGGACTCCCTGTACTGTGCCCATGCAGAGGAGGACACAGGGGAACACATAGGGGCATAGAGGAGGACAGAGGCAGACACAGGAGGACAGAGGAGGACACAGGGAGACACAAGAGGTACAAGGGGGAATGAGGTACAAAGGGGGCATAATTCACAAAATGCCCCTTCACCATGGATGCACCAGGTTTAGTATATATATATATATTTCCCCTGGTTTTGTCCTCTAAATTTAGGTACGTCTTATGGTCAGGAGCGTCTAATAGTCCGAAAAATACGGTATACCGTATATACTCGCAAGCAAGCCGTATTTTTGACCCCCCAAAAGTGGGCCAAAAGTTGGGGGGTCGGCTTGCTTGCGAGTGATGTGGTCCGTGGTCCCCTCCCCCGTCCGCTCCCCCCGCGGCCGCCGCTGCAATTAGCTTACCCGGCAGCAGGGGCGTAGCAATAGGCCCTGCAGCGCCTGCGCCCGCGGGGGGGCCCGGCCCCCCCCTGGGGCCCGCTCGGGGCATTTTTTGGGGGCTGGAGGGGTGGCAGCATGAGGGGAAAGCCTTGCCCACAGTCGGCGGGGAGAGGGGAAGTTCCCCCCTCTCCCTCACCTCGGGGCTCTCCCCTCTGCGCTCCCCTCCAGCTAGTGAATGTGTGTGGGCAGCGGGCAGCGGCGGCGGGATACATACGTTCTTCCTTGCGTTCCATCGCCGCCTTCTCGCTCTAGCGGCTGACGTCACTTCCGGAAGCGGAAGTGACGTCAGCCGCTAGAGCGAGAAGGCGGCGATGGAACGCAAGGAAGAAGTTATGTATCCCGCTGCTGCCCGCTGCCCACACACATTGAAATTCTGCAGGGGGATTTTCAGGTGTCTGCTGCCCACATTATGATTTTCATGTGTCTGCTGCCCACATTACGATTTTCAGGTGCCTGCTGCCCACATTACGATTTTCAGGTGTCTGCTGCCCACATTACGATTTTCAGGTGTCTGTTGCCCACATTACGATTTTCAGGTGTCTGCTGCCCACATTACGATTTTTTAAGGTGTCTGCTGCCCACATTACGATTTTCAGGTGCCTGCTGCCCACATTACGATTTTCAGGTGTCTGCTGCCCACATTACGATTTTCTTGTCACTGCTGCCCACATTGCGATTTTCTGGTCACTGCTGCCCACATTACGATTTTCAGGTGTCTGCTGCCCACATTGCGATTTTCAGGTGTCTGCTGCCCACATTACGATTTTCTGGTGCCTGCTGCCCACATTACGATTTTCAGGTGTCTGCTGCCCACATTACGATTTTCAGGTGTCTGCTGCCCACATTACGATTTTCTGGTGACTGCTGCCCACATTACGATTTTCAGGTGCCTGCTGCCCACATTACGATTTTCAGGTGTCTGCTGCCCACATTACGATTTTCTGGTCACTGCTGCCCACATTGCGATTTTCTGGTCACTGCTGCCCACATTGCGATTTTCAGGTGTCTGCTGCCCACATTACGATTTTCAGGTGTCTGCTGCCCACATTACGATTTTCAGGTGTCTGCTGCCCACATTACGATTTTCAGGTGTCTGCTGCCCACATTGCGATTTTCAGGTGTCTGCTGCCCACATTACGATTTTCAGGTGCCTGCTGCCTACATTACGATTTTCAGGTGTCTGCTGCCCACATTACGATTTTCAGGTGTCTGCTGCCCACATTACGATTTTCAGGTGTCTGCTGCCCACATTACGAATTTCTGGTGTCTGCTGCCCACATTACGATTTTCAGGTGTCTGCTGCCCACATTGCGATTTTCTGGTGTCTGCTGCCCACATTACGATTTTCTGGTGTATGCTGCCCACATTAGGATTTTCTGGTGACTGCTGCCCACATTGCGATTTTCTGGTGACTGTTGCCCACATTGCGATTTTCTGGTGACTGCTGCCCACATAAGGATTTTCTGGTGACTGCTGCCCACATTGCGATTTTCTGGTGACTGCTGCCCACATAAGGATTTTCTGGTGACTGCTGCCCACATTAGGATTTTCTGGTGTGTGCTGCCCACATTATGATATTCTGGTGACTGACTGCTGCCCACATTAGGATTTTCTGGTGACTGCTGCCCACATTACGATATTCTGGTGACTGCTGCCCACATTAGGATTTTCTGGTGACTGATGCCCACATTGCGATTTTCTGGTGACTGCTGCCCACATGGCGATTTTCTGGTGACTGCTGCCCACATTGCGATTTTCTGGTGAACTCTGCCCACATTACGATTTTCTGTCCCACATTACGATATTCTGGTGAACGCTGCCCACATTACGATTGTCTGGTGAATGCTGTCCACGTTACAATTTTCTGGTGACTGCTGCTCACGTTACGATTTTCTGGTGAACTCTGCCCACATTATGATTTTCTGGTGAACTCTGCCCACATTATGATTTTCTGGTGAACGCTGCCCACATTACGATTGTCTGGTGAATGCTGTCCACGTTACAATTTTCTGGTGACTGGTGCCCACATTACGATTTTCTGGTGAACTCTGCCCACATTATGATTTTCTAAAGGCCCACATTACGATTTTCTGGTGAACTCTGCCCACATTACGATTTTCTGGCCCACATTACGATTGTCTGGTAAAATGCTGCCCACTTTACAATTAATTTACAGTGAAACGCTGCCCCATTACGATTATTTGGCACCTATTGGGGGGGGGGGGGGGCATCCAAATATTCGCAGGGGGGCCCAGTGATTTCTAGTTACGCCCCTGCCCGGCAGCTTCCACTATTCCCGTCTCCGTGCAGGCATGTAAATATTTCACAGCAGCTCTCCCCCCGGCGGCTGCTGTGTGATGAGGGAGGAAGCTGTAGGGAGAGTGGTTCCCATAGTAACGGCGATACACATCGCCGCTACAGGAAGCCGATCTCCTGCTTCCTCCCTCATCACACAGCAGCTGCCGTGGGGCGAGCTGCTGTGAAATATTTACATGCCTGCACGGAGACGGGAATAGAGGAAGCCGCCGGGTAAGCTAATTGCAGCGGCGGCCGCGGCGGGGGGGGGGGGGGGGGGGGGCGGGGAGTTCACCTACACATACTGGGCACTGTACTACCTACAATGGGGCACTATACTAGCTATACGGGGCACTATACTGGCTAAACTGGGCACTATACTAGCTATACGAGGCACTATACTAGCTATAATGGGGCACTATACTAGCTATACTGGGGCACTATACTAGCTATACTGGGGCACTATACTACCTATACTGGGGCACTATACTAGCTCTAATGGCTATAATGGGGTACTATACTAGCTCTAATGGGGCACTATACTAGCCATGCTGGGCACTATACTAGCTCTAATGGGGCACTATACTAGCTATACTGGGGCACTATACTAGCTATAATGGGGCACTATACTAGCCATGCTGGGCACTATACTAGCTATAATGGGGCACTATACTGGCTATACTGGGGCACTATACTAGCTATAATGGGGCACTATACTAGCCATGCTGGGGCACTATACTAGCCATGCTGGGGCACTATACTAGCCATGCTGGGGCACTATACTAGCCATGCTGGGCACTATACTAGCTATACTGGGCACTATACTAGCCATGCTGGGCACTATACTAGCCATACTGGGGCACTATACTAGCCATGCTGGGCACTATACTAGCTCTAATGACTATAATGGGGCACTATACTAGCATACTGGGCACTTTACTAGCTGTACTGGGCACTATACTAGCTATACTGGGCACTTTACTAGCTATACTGGGGCACTTTACTAGCTATACTGGGCACTTTACTAGCTATACTGGGCACTATACTAGCTATACTGGGCACTTTACTAGCTATACTGAGCACTACCTATCTATACTGGGCACTATACTAGCTATACTGGGGCACTATACTAGCTATACTGGGCACTATACTAGCTATACTGGGCACTTTACTAGCTGTACTGGGAACTATACTAGCTATACTGGGCACTATACTAGCTATACTGGGCACATTACTAGCTATACTGAGGCACTACCTACCCATACTGGGCACTATGCTAGCTATACCAGGACACACTGGGGGGGGATCACGCGGCCAGCATTACCTACCCCCGGCTTATATGAGGGTCAATCATTTTTTCCTGTTTTTTTTTCGGGTAAAAGTATGGGGGTCGGCTTACATGCGGGTCGGCTTGCTTGCGAGTATATACGGTATGTGTTTACATGTACTGTATTTTAAATGTTATAATTTTTTGTCCTTTAAGCCTGTAATTGTTTTACTCTTTATTATTACCTGAATTCTGTTTCCAGTAATTGGTTGTATATTTTCTTTCACATCTGCATTTTCTTCCTGGGCATTCTCTTCAGTTTCATTAACAGATGATAAACTGTACGTCACAAGGGAGCTTCTTCGGGAGGTGCCCCTGGCAACATGTCTAAGCGATAAAGAATTTTCTGAATTTTCTACATGCTTGTTTGTTTTGCTTGGTTCTGAACTAAATGCAATGAAAAACAGTTTTTTGCAGAAAAGGTGCATTTATACACAGCCATAAATGTAATGAAGCCACCAAGCAGGTGTACATGTACGTCTACATGTAGAAATATTATTTTTTTTTACATTTTTTATACTTAGTACCCAATATTGATATTTGTAGCACACTATCAGCATACACTGCTCTGTGTACTACTAGATCATAGTTTGCTTATAAAGCCTCTTTCTTGGGCAGAAAGTAAAGATTGTCTATAGGGAGAGATGATGGTACTAACTTTACCAGGAAAGCTACATCCTGTCACCAATGCTTCACTTTTTCTTTTCCAGGTCCATTGCCACCAGATCCAGCAATAAAGTCTGTGGTGACAGTCTCTATCCAGCAATGTCTGCATATCTCCTCTCCCTCCTGGACACCACTTTGCTGATGGGGTAGTGGCCCTGTGAGCCAAAGTCTCTCTAAAGGGGCCCATACACTCAGACGATTATCGGCCAATCAATTGCCAGATCGATCGATTTGCGGCCGATTTCGATTGATTTCAATCGATCTGACATGCTGGAAAATCTAGGTTGATCTGTTGAGATTGCTTATCAATTTACATTGGACCTAATGGAAATCTGATGTCAAAAAAATGCCATCAGATGGATTTTCAATAGATTTCATACCTATTGGAAATCTGTTCCTAGATCAGAAAATCTATCTGATGATCTATCTGCTGCTAATCTAACGAGTGTATGGCCACCTTAAGAGGCCTCCCATAACTGTGGAGACTGCTCACCTGGTAGTTATACCACACATACTGAGGCTTTGCTACTACAGTAAATTGCAGGGAGAACAGGAAAAATGCAAGCGTTTTTTCTGAGCACTTGCCATGCAGTTTGTGGTGCATATCCCATCCAACTGCACTGAATGTGACAGAACCACAATTGCACTAAAAATAGTACATGCAGAACGTTTGGCAAAATCACATTGCGAAAATCACGCCTTTCTCTTTCTACTTATGTCATTCACTGATGAATGTTACTTGAAATCTGTGCTCTCTTTGAGAAATGCGAACTGCCAAGAAACTTCCCTTCTTGCTGCAAGAGTAATTCTCTGCACAGTGCAGGAGCTTGCAAGCATCCTTTTGCCTTGTATTTCATTTTATTATTGAAAAGGACTTCAAGCTTCATTAAAGCACTCACTGGTCTCATGAATCTGCTTTGAGCAACAAAGTACCAAACATTTTGCTCAGATGTCCTGGCACATGTAAATGACACCTGAGGTCACAGAGATTTGGAGGCTGACATATTTGTTTGCAGTTGTCTGGTGTCCTGCTGATCTTTCACATACCTGAAACAAGCATGCAACAAATCCAGTCAAACTTTAGTCAAACATCTGACCTGAATGCTTGTTCAAGGTCTATGGCTAAAAGTATTAAGGTGCCCATACATCAAACGATATATGGGCAGATTGACCAAGAGACAGATCTCCTTCTGATCAAATCTGATCTGAGAGAGATCTGTTGCCTGTACATACGCCACAGGCCAATTCCTCATCAATGTCATGCTGAAATCGATTCAGAATCAGCCTTGTGACGCTGTCCCCCCTAATATTCAATGTACCCCCCGCTGTCTAGGGCACTATAGATTACCTGTCGACGCCCACTGCTTGTCCACTGCTGCCTCTGGGCTCCTCTGTCCATACACCTGCCCCACGTGGTTGCAGGAGTAACGTGGCCGCATGTGTAACATTACACCCGTGCCCACATGTATGCTGGCAATCACGTGGGGTGTGTGTATGGATGGAGGACAATGCCCCGTAGCCAAGTAATGCACAGTGCACTTGGCAGCGGGCATTGTGAAATTGGGTGTATCGTCGATACACTTGCCGGCACTGATTTTCATCCGATTAAATTATAATAATCGAATTGGATGGTCGATCGGCCGCCAAGTCGCCTGATGTATGGCCACCTTTAGAGGCAGAGTATTTAGCAGGACAGCCAGGAAATTTTCATTACTGTAATATCACAGCCCTTTTACTTCAGATGTACTTTCAATGTAAATGAGGACCTAACACTGAATAATTTGGTGCTCTGAAGAGTTACACAACATTCCACAGTTCTGTAACATTATCATAGTATATCATTTTATTAAAGCATTTCACAGTATGTCACAGTATGCATCACGTGTACTATACTTACCCTTCTGAAGGCACTGCAAGTGGATTTAGTCTAAAGTTCAGGAATGGTGTTGTAATTTCAACAAATTGCTCAGCTTTCTTCTCTACAATATCTAGAAATTAAAAATAAAATAATACTTAATTGTTCCAAAATTAAAAGCCCACCAAACAATTATTTCAACTCTAGACAAAGAAGAAGGGATGAGTCTTGGGAAAAAGAAGTTAAGGTTCTCTCAAGCCTTCTATACATTAAAGCATGTGCCTTTTTTACTTTTTTAATTCCTTTAACATCCTTTTTTAAATAATGAAGAAGAATACAGACATATCCCAGAAACTAACAAAGGAATACGACATCTTGTAATGTCATAAGAAATTGTTAATGTTCTTCATTATGAAAAATCAAGATGTTTCTTTTGAGATAAATGCCTATGACAGGGTTAAGTCTTTAAACAAATTACAGTATTTGACAGTGTAAAGAGGATTCCCTGGAAAATCGATTCAGTGAAGTTTTCTGAACATTTTTTAAAATGTACGGTAAGTAAATGAGTTGATATCATTGACAAAGTTACATTTTGGCTTGTTTATACGGATTCTGAAAAGAGATGAAAGAAGAGAGAGAGCCTGCAAGCATACGCATTCCCTCATCCCCAACCTTCCAACAAGACCACATTAGGGCAGAGGGGGAGATGGCAAAAGATCCCTTTCTCTTCTAATAGCACTGGTGTCCAAAGCTGACAGGCATTACCCTAGCCCAGGAGGTTGCCCAGCAAATTAAAAATACTGTAATAAAAAAAACTCTAATACATGCATTTAAATATATATACTGTATATATATATTTTTTTTTGGGGGGGGGTGGGGGGGGGGATCAATAATGAACAACATGAGTGGAGATGTTAAAGGGGCAGAGAAGGCATGCATAGTGTCAAGCTTATTTGGGGGGGGGGGGGGGGGGTTACGTTGTGGAGGGGGGAGATGCATGGGGCAGCCCCATGCAGCAGAGTGGAGGGGTAAAGTAACTCAACTCACCAGGATCCAACGACACACAATACATGCTAGGTCTCCATGGTTCCAGCAGCATCTGACAGATGCCACTACAGCCATGAAGACCAGCACGTCTAGCAGGAAGATTAAATGTTCGTCTCCCATTATTAGATCCTGGGGAGTTGTGTCACTTCCCTACCCCGCTCTGCACCCTGCATGATGGGAGGCTCTGGCTTCCTAATACTGGAGGTTCCTCTGGCAATCTATATGGGGGTCACATTTGGCTACCTATCCTTCATGGGGCCTAGTCTAGCTACCTAACACTGGTGGCCAGCCTCGGACTGACCCACCGAACTGCCGATGATTCCATCGGTGGGCCCCGCCTCTTGGAGGCCCCAGAGCCAGCACAGCGCAGGAAGGGGGGAAATTGGGCACACAGAGCGGCGGGGATGGCGGAAGCTTTCCCCCCCCCCACCTAGGGGCCCCCCCTTCCGCGCTCCCCCTTCCGCACTCCCCCAAAATTTCAGCAAGTGGCAGCGAGCGGGGAATAGCTTACCGGCATGAAGACATCAGTCATCAGAGGAGATCCATCGCTCTGCGTGCCGCTGGCTGGTCTCCGTCTCCTGCAATGCACTGACCAATCATGCTCTCACAGGAAGTACTGCAAGAGCGTGATTGGTCAGTGCATTGCAGGAGAGACGGAGACCAGCCAGCGGCACGCAGAGCGATGGATCTCCTCTGATGACTGATGTCTTCATGCCGGTAAGCTATTCCCCGCTCGCTGCCACTTGCTGAAATTTTGGAGGGAGGGGGAGTGCGGAAGGGGGAGCACGGAAGGGGGGCCCCTAGGTGAGGGAGGGGGGGAAGCTTCTTTGATTGCATTTTGTGGGGATATCTGCCGCCAATCTATTTGCATTTTGTGGGGATATCTGCCGCCAATTTGATTGCATTTTGTGGGGATATCTGCCGCCAATTTGATTGCATTTTGTGGGGATATCTGCCACCAATCTGTTTGCATTCTGTTGGGATATCTGCCACCAATTTGATTGCATTTTGTGGGGATATCTGCTGCCAATCTGTTTGCATTCTGTGGGGATATCTGCCGCCAATTTGATTGCATTTTGTGGGGATATCTGCCGCCAATCTGTTTGCATTTTGTGGGGATATCTGCCGCCAATCTGATTGCATTTTGTGGGGATATCTGCCGCCAATTTGATTGCATTTTGTGGGGATATCTACCGCCAATTTGATTGCATTTTGTGGGGATATCTGCCACCAATCTATTTGCATTTTGTGGGGATATCTGCTGCCAATTTGATTGCATTTTGTTGGAAAATCTGCTGCCATTTAACTACTTGATGAATTATCATGAGGCATGTAACTACTTGATGATTTTATCTAAAATGTATCTGGTCGGACCTAATCTCTGTGAATAAAACCGCTACTTATTTTGTGTGGGTTTTTTTTTTAAAGTCTGCCCATGACCCATCATGACCACGCCCATGTTCCAGTGCGTGGCGACATGTGGACATATCCCTATTGGACACTGTCCTCAGAAGTGTTTATCATCTATTCCCTACCATAAAATCATACAAAATTTCTAGAGTACATGTATATGTGAGCCCAAAATGGGATGGGGGGAGGGGGGAGGGAGCGGAGGGGGCCCCAGGCTAAAACTTCCTCGGTGGGCCCTTAGTGTCCCAGTCCGACCCTGCTGGTGGCTCCTATGGTTACCTTTACTGGGAGTCATGTCTGACTACCAAAATGGTGGGTCCTTGGGCTGCCTATACTGGGTGTCACATCTGGCCAACTAGTACTGGGCGGCTACCTATATTGGGGGCTACCTAATGCTGGGGGCATCTCTGGTTACAGCATCCCAACAGTGTTTTTGATTGGGGGGTATTTTTAAACACTCCCCTGAGAGCTATGTAGCCTAAAACTGCCCTACATAGTGTGAGTGTGACCTGGAGATGTAAAGTGTGAGTAAAGCATGTGAAATTATAAAGGGATATGTTCATGGTGAGACTTAGGAGTTGGAGGGGAGAATGGAAGATGCAGAATTTGAGTTTGGGAGAGTGGAGTAGGGGGTATATATATTTGTTAGTATGGGTTTAGGAAGAAGTGAGCATTTATAATAAGAAAACTGGGTATAGGACAAGTGGGAGCTAGTACTCGTATAGCATGTCCTGGGGCAAGTAGAAGTTTCATGATAATATTATAGAAAAAGTGTTAGCATCAGGGTTATTTTAGTGTAAAAAGTATGGTTACCTTTTAGGGCAATTGTAAGCTAGGGCTCTTTTAGGGTAAGGTTTAAAATACAATACAAAAATACAAATCCTATGATCTGGCTTGACGTAATGAGCAGTTATTGTTGACGTAATGAGCAGTTATTACGTCAAGCCAGATCATAGAATTAACAAAGGCTTTTTTGATATGTCCTATTGTTAATGGAAATTGAATTTACAGATAAGAGTTTTTTATTTGTTTATTTTATAAGTTTTTGTACTGCAAGAGTGTGTTGTGGCAATTTAATCGAGAACTACGATCCTTTTAAACATACTGGTGTACTTTGGCAAGGCTTCAGCATTAGGAGAAAGAAGGAAGTGCTACTACAGATATAAATGTGATTATGTTCCAGGCGTGTCGCTAGGGGGTTTATCCGGGGCACCGCCGTCAAACCTGTTGCCATGGTGTCCCGGATACAATATGGTCGGGTGCCCCGTGAGCCTCCCTCCTCTCAGCAGGGTGCCGGCTTCCGCTACCTGCTCCTGCCATGATCAGACCTCAGATCGTGGTGACTGGGGAAGGCAGAGCAGGGGCACAGGCCAGCCAGCTGAAGACAAGACAAACGCCAAGTGAGGGGCTTATTTATGTGAAATACTGCCTATTTAATATATTTAAGTTACACCACTGCTATGTTCATGTACATTTGGCCCCACATATGACCACGCCCACTTTCCAGTGACATGACCACACCCATTTTCCCTCTTGGTGCCCAGGCAAGCCCCGGATTACACAAAAAGAGATTCACCTGGCATTCAGCAAATGGGGGGTGAAATGGTCCACTGCACCTTTAAATCACTTATTCATGCATATACTCCGCCCCAAGCAGCACCTATTCTATCTTCAGGGTTCAGCAAGGAAGCGTGCATTCAGGCATAAAATAGAAAACACTTTGACTGATACTAGTACAAACAGAGCAGTCTGTGCACCGCTTTCATAGTTGCTTTATTCCCCATAACAGTCACATTGCAAATAAACACAGGTCCAGTGCGTTATATCACAATAAGGATTAATCAAACCTTATTCGGAGTTCATGCTGGGAAGGGTGAGGGAGGGTGACCAGGGGATGATTGGATGGCGCAACAGCCATTTCATGCCGGTTTGGCACTTGTTCACGTGCATATGTCCAGGGCAATGGCGGCGTGTCCGGGCTTCTAAGAAAAAACCCTGGAGCCCCGCCCACCACGCTCGCCGTTGGCCAGAAGTGCTGAAGTGTAAGAGGTTAAGGGTGAAGGGGCGGAGGATCGCCGGACAGCGGCGAATAAGTGACATGGGTAAAGTGCAGTATATTCAACAGAAACAATGAAAAATAAACACAAATGTAAAAGGTGCAAAACATTCTATAACAAGAACTACGTGAGCATTGTGCTAAATTACAATCCGAGATCATACCATGCAGTATTATTAAATCACAGCAACACATCTATTGATCCTGCGGGGGGGGGACGGGGGGGGGGGGGGGTAACCGTAGCAACCCATCAACTACCTCCTATCTAATGCATAAAATCTATTGCTTTATTGAACTACATATTAAAATTAAAACCCATTACCTATAAAAACCTCTTAGAGGACTAGGGGGAATCTGAAAAGTGCGATGACCAAACTAAGGGTGTACTCAACTTAGTCTATCGATCTCGTATAATCGGCTCTACAGGACTGGCCATATAATTTCTCAATTTACTCGGAGTAATCAAGGCATATCTTCAAGGGTACCCCACCTGTATCTATAGTAGGGAATGAGGAGAAGGCAGCAGGGGGAGACTGGCAATAGGGGTGAATGGACACCTACGTGCCCCCAGCCTGCCCAAGGCGGGGCTAACCAGCCGCCATGCAGGTTAATATCAGGACCTAAATTGGCCACGAAAAAAGAGAATGGAATTAGAATAGGAGGAGGAAAGGAGTAAGACAGAAAAGAAGATCCGTAGCCAGTGAAAAGAATGAAAGAAAAGAGAAGAAAAGAAATGAGAAAAGGTGAGGACAAGAAAGAGTTAGGAAGAAAAGAAAAACAGGTACGAGAAATAGCATGCTTACAACTACCCCCTCAAGGAGAGAGGAACAAGATGAGAGAGCTGAGAAAGCTGTGCGTAATTTTGTTTCAGTTACTTATTGTATTCCAAATATTTTTGGTGTTTTCCCATCTGCCACTAGCAGGACCAGTATAATGAATTGCTATATCTAAAAGTTCGGAGCATTTGTTCTGCCATACCTTAACATCTGGCACCATTTTAGTTCCCCATTTCTCATTGACTACTTTCTTAGCTGCCAGGCAACAGATATAAAGGAGATCCTGATCTATGGTAAGCTGTTTGTTAATCTCAACACCTAGAAGGACCATATATTTCTTTAAAGCAAAGCCCTCACAGGCAGCCCGGTTTAATACCCTCTCGACATCCTTCCAAAAACCCTGTATAGACTGGCAAGATCACCAAATATGAGCGTAGTCATCAGCCAGGTGCGCACAATGCCAGCAAACAGGTGACAATTAGTACCCAGAATCGTTGTTTCGACAAGAGGCCAAATACCACCTCATTAGGGACTTTTGTGTTTATTTTTAATTGTCTCTGTTGAATATACGGCACTTTACCCATGTCACTTATTCGCCACTGTGCGGCGATCCTCCGCTCCTTCGCCCTTAACCTCTTACACTTCAGCACTTCGGGCCAATGGTGAGCGTGGTGGGCGGGTCTCCAGGGTTTTTTTCTTAGAAGCCCGGACACGCCACTATTGCCCTGGACATACAGTATGCACGTGAACAAGGGCCAAACCGGCGTGAAACGGCTGTTGCGCGGTCCAATCATCCCCTGGTAACCCTCCCTCACCTCTCCCAACACGAACTCCGGAAAAGGTTTGATTAATCCTTACTGTGATTTCACGCCCTGGACCTGTGTTTATTTGCAATGTGACTGTTATGGGGAATAAAGCCCCGGATTTCCCAGGTCCTAGCAACTCCCCTGTTATGTTCTATCCACTACGATGTATCAGATTTAAACTTTATATGTTCATCCAACTGTACACAACTGTTTAAAATGTTTGTTGTGGCCCTGATCACCAGGTTGCTGAACAATCTTCTGGATTTGCTTATGGCCAGAATCCTTCAGAGCCTTGCTTGCAGTCTTCAGCTGTTCATTGAAGAGATACTGCCAGCAGCATCAGTGTTTTTAGACCTCTAGTGCCTAACTGATGTAATCCAACTAGTCCCCACTATACTTATACATGAGATAATGCAAAAGTGTCATACAACTTTATTATATAGAGGAGGGTTTCAAACAAGACAAAAGCTGCCTGCAATGCCTCTTCAATGGATGTAGTGGAAGTCTTCAAGCAAGTGAATAAAACACTTGCTACAAGCGAAATGACACATTTTTTCATGCAACGCTGACAAAAATTATTCTAACCACATGCAAATAACACAACCCTGTAACAAAGTATAGTAGGTATGTTAAGAGGAAGAGGATTTGCTTCCCTACCTCCCACAATGTAAATACAGTGCTAAAAAGCCATGTGGGATTGTACTGGCATGCTTAGCTGAGTTTGTATATGAAAATGTAAACAGCAACAATATGTAATATGTTACTGACCACTTTTCTAAATAACTCAAATACAAAAATAAAATATTAATACAGTTATTTGAGCATGCAGAAATGTTTTAGAAACATTTTCTCAGCAACAACAAAAACATTTTAAAAGCGGCGAGGCCAACTATTAACCATCGCCAGGAGCATAACAATGGCCGGGATTCACATAGTAAATCCCCAAAGTGCCACTGCAGACGTGCAGGCGTGAGGCCTTCTTACTTAGTAAATTGGTCATCTGTTTTTTTTTCACAATGCCACAATGCCACAGTAAATTAAGCCCCCTGTGTTTAAACTGCTCAACTGAGATATAGGTTTTCCAAAGATGTAGCACAGGAACACAAGGCATATTACTAACGTAGGCACTTTATAAACTGATTTTATAGATAACATCTTCTACAAAAAAAAACATAATTAAAACTGTAGACCTTTAAAATGAATATACAAAACCTATTTGGTTTTATATGATATACCGTATATCAATTTCAAATAGCAAAATAAACACAAAAAATGCATTGGTGCCAGTGCTATTTAGTCAATATGTAGGTACTTTATCTAGTATATTATCAAAATGACCCTTGTGTCAAAAAGGAGATGCTGCTTTCGTATAAATAATTGATTGTGTTTTTTTCGGGTGTTTTTCTTTTCTTTTTCGCACAGCAGTTTTTTTGGCTTAGTCTGAAATTTCCTATCTCCAGGAAGAATCATACATTTTTCTGATACAGCAAATTGAAAATGACAAATGGATCTCCTGCAGATAAAATTGGTCCCCTTTTGTGTCTTATTATGATCAATGACATGTCCTTTGAGTCACTGAAAAAACATATTAATGACTCTGTTGAACATTTCCTGGCCAAACTTATAAAGTATTCATTGTACCTGGGTCATTTCACCTGCTTAGTTATTTGAAAACGTAAATAGCAACATAATATATAAATATTCTGGGGTGCCCTCCTTTAACTGATAACAATGTCAACATTATCAGTTAAAGGAGCGCACCCCAGAATATTTATATACTGTATTTGCCGCTGTATAAGACGCTCCGGAATATAAGACGCACCTAGGTTTAGAGGGCCAAAATCAGGGAAAAAAATATATATACTAAACCTGGTGGCGTCCATATTCCAGGAGCGTCTTAGAATATTCTACCCCAACTGGTGTCCTACTGTGTCCCCTTCTCTCCTCTCTTATGTCCCTTGTGTGTCCCCTTCTGTCCTCCCCTGTGTGTCCCCTTCTGTCCAATTATGTCCTCTGTGTTCCCTGTGTATCCTCAGGTGTCTTCTTCTGTGGCTGTGTGTCCCTCCCCCCCCGACCCTCCTAGCTCACAGACTAAAGAACAGGCCTCCTGTCACACCTATTCACAGATTACGGACGCAATCTGGTACTGTCACATCCAACCCCAACACAATCACAGACATTTTTTCATCTTTTCTCGTCAATCTCTACAAGCAATCAAAGCACTTTCCTAGAGAGACAACTGACAACTTTTTTTCTAGTCTTACGTTGCCCTCTCTTCCACAGTCTAGTATTAAAGTTTTGAATTCAGAAATTTCAACCCTGGATGTCCTCCAGACGATCAAATCCCTAAAACCAAACAAGACGCTGAGTCCGTGCGGTTTCTCAGGCACATACTACCGTAAACTTGCAGCCCTCTAAGCCCCGACTTTAGCCTCACGTTTTAATGCGTTACGCACTGGTTCAGCACCTCCACCCTCAATGTTACAGGCCAAGGACTCCATGATCCCAAAATCAGATCAGCCAATATTATAAGCCCACCAATTCCACCCTATCTCACTTATCAATACAGATCTCAAAATTTTAGGGAAGATCCTAGCACAAAGGCTTAATTCTTTTCTTCCTCAAGTCATCCACAGGGACCAAGTAGGGTTTGTGCCCGGTAGACAAGCTAGTGATAACACCAGACGGGCAGTACACCTTATCCATTTCCTCAGATCTCGCTGTATCCCTGGATTTTTCCTATCATTAGATATCTATAAAGCATTCGACACCATGTCATGGGAATACCTGGAATACACCCTATCTAGATGGGGCTTTGGCTCTCACTTTCTCAATTGGATAAAGATGCTTTATTCCTCACCTACAGCCAATGTCAGATATTCAGGCTTTGCCTATGCCTTTTTCCAAATACAAAGGGGTACGAGGCAAGGATGCCCCCTCTCCCCCCTTCTCTTCATTTTAGCTCTTGAACCCCTTGCCATAGCTATCCGACAACCCGAGAATATTTGGGGTGTGGAAAGTGCAGGGGTCCACCACAAAACACTGACGACATGCTTATCTCAATTACCCAACCATTGCACTCCTTACCCAACCTTCTGGCCCTCCTCACAGGGTTCTCCCATATCTCAGGACTTACTATTAATAATCAGAAATTGTTAGCCATGAATATAAATCTAGACCCTGTTCTCAAAGACGAGTTATCCTCCTTCTTAGATTTCCAAACTAACTCAGTTCCATATCTAGGAATTACCTTAACAGCTAAAGCGGAGAATTTATTTGAGAATAACTACCCTCCCCTACTCAAACAAATCACAGCATTAATGGCAAACTGGTCCCATATCCCACTATCAATGTTTGGCAGAATAAATACAATCAAAATGTCAGTTCTCCCAAAGATCCTGTATCTCTTCCGCACATTATCTATTCATATCCTCCCTCATTTCATAAGCACTCTCCAGAACAAGATATTTTCCCTTATATGGGCCGACAAGAAGCCCAGAATTAGCAGAACCTCCATGTGTGCCCACAAATTAGACGGAGGACTGGGGTTATCTGACCTTCTCTTATACTACAGAGCGACGGTGGCCGCTCACCTTTTAGCTTTTTATAAAACCCAAGATGCTCCCCTTTGGACCTTTTTAGAGCAACCAGACTGCCATCCCATCAAACTTCATACGCTTCTTTGGATTCCAAAACAGTTTAGGCCAAAGCAACTAAGCCCCTTTCTTTCCTCAGATTTGACTGTATGGGACTCTTTCAGATACTCAGGAGGCTAACAATCCTCACATCTCCCTCTATGTCCTATCGTACATTACCCTCTCTTTCCACCAGGTTTCAGTAACCCAGACTCTTCAGTAACCCAGACTCTTCAGTAACCTCTGACTTTTTCACCAGCAGCTACAGCTTGTACAGCTATAAGAGATAAACACAATCCCCCATCTCAGGAATACTTTAGATTCCTACAAATAAAGCATTGGATCTCCACCCTCGTACATGACAAAGAATTCCAGCTACTCCCTTCCTTCTTTTAGAACATGTGCCTTGGGAACCCGTCCGATTCTGGCTCAATTTCAGCTACTTTAGAATCTCCCGTCCTGAATCCTCTAAACTGCATACCTACATCCGAGGCTGGGAAAGGGAAATGGGACAACACAAGGACCGAGAAGAGTGGTCTGAGTGTTGGGTTCGCATTTCCAGCTGCTCAACAAAGGTATATGCCTCAGAATCAGCCTATAAAGTATTAACCAGATGGTACCTTGTCCCAGCTAGACTGAATAAATTATCTCATGCTCTAGACTCTAAGTGCTTCAGAGGCTGTGGAAGAGAGGGAACAATGTTTCACATTTGGTGGCAATGTCCACATTTCACTCGGTTCTGGAGTAGGGTATTTGGCCTTCTACAATCACTTTTTCATACCACTATACGAAAAGATCTGTGGATGTGGATAGTTCTCTTCCACGGGAAGATAAATGGCCTTATGGAAAATCAAAACAAATTAGCCTCCTTCCTCTTTTGGCTGCTAAAATGACAATAGCAAAGAATTGGAAGAAGACACCCTCCAACTTTTTGGAGGTTAAAGCCCATATGTCAGATTTCATGGTTAATGAGAAATTGACAAGCGTCCTACGCAACACGCACAACAGATTTCTTCGCATATGGCAACCCTGGATCGAACTCGAACATCCAGGCTTGGAAGCTGAATTATTAAAGCCAATTAGGCCGTGCTTAAGTTCTACCAGTATACCCAAAGGTTTTACCAGTGTACCAAAAAGATGAATATGCATATGCGTACATCAAACATTCTTGATAAAAAGCCTATCAATAGTCACCGTTTGCCTCCAGAAGCCGTCCGGCCACGGCTGCGTACAGTCTTCTTCCTAGTTCAGTGTGTCTCTCTAAGCTCCGCAGACGCACTGAACTAGGAAGAAGACTGCACGCAGCCATGGACCGCTTCTGAAGGCAAACGGTGACTATTGATGGGCTTTTTATCAAGAATTTTTTATGTACGCATATGCATTTTAGGATCGTGTGCTTTAATAAAACAATTTTACACATGGTCAGCTCTTTTTGTTATGAGGTAACATTGAGCTGGCAAAAAGAGCAACGTTGAGAGATATACCTATTGCCAAGAAACAATCTGGTGAGCAGGAAATCAAGGGGGGGGGGGGGTGACCCTGATGCCCTGGTGGAGGTGCTTGCTTACAGTCCTTGAGTTTATTAGTGTGCGATTGAGGGTGCACATTGGTGAACGCAAACTATCATACATCCTGCACTATGATGTGTCTCTTGTGATTGTGTTTTTTATTTAAAGGTGTATATATGTTTGAAGACACAAGCATCTGAGGATGATTGCTGCCAATTAATATTTAGCGCGAGTATTGTGGATTGAATGCTGAAATGCTGACCACTTATTGAACTCTCTTGGACTCCTAGAGACTCCTATTCTCTTCCCTTGTTCTTCCTCTTCTCTTGCACCCCCCCCCCCCCTCTCCTCTCTGTCGTCTGATTCTTACTTGCTTCTCCTCCACCCTCTTCCTCTTTCTTCCCCTGGGTGAGGGGTGGGGTACTTGGAGGGAAAGTGGGATGTTTTCCCGTCTCTATCTCATTTCACTCTGGTCGCCACCTATAAGAACTGAGCTTATTTGTTTGTTGCTCACTGTTTGAAGCGTACATGATTAAAATCCGGGTTTGGTCTCTCTGGTAAATTATGCATTGGGCTACTAGGCTGCCAGATTGCCTCCAAAACCTCAGTTTGTCTTATCGTGGTGGAGTGTTCCTCTGCGCAGGCTGCACTCACTTTGTTTGCAACTCATGTACAATTGCTCGAATTGTTCCTTTTCTTTCTGTATTACTGTTAAAAATCAATACAAAAATATTGAAAGCAAAAATGATGTTACATTTTACAGTATTAAAGATCTTTGGAAAACAAAAGTTTGCTTTCTTAAAACAGAAAGTATTTGCGATAATTCAGGTTGGAGTGAGCTCTGAGATGTCTCCCAGTGCATCACCCTAAAGCCTTATACATACGCTAGAGCTGTATACAGCTGCCCCAATACATTGCCGAGAGATTGCCTGATTCTCTGTGCACTGTGCTCCTCCTTACCCTACCCTCACTAAGCCATGGCACTGTGCAACAGTGTAGTCCATTCTCCCTACTCCACAGCAACAGAATGTGTGGCTAGTCTGTAGGTTAGAGACACATCTGTATCCCAATCCCGGCGGGCAACAGGAAATTGTGCATCTACACCTTTAGGCCCTAACTGGGTTTCCTTATTCGTCTGTAGGACTGACATTAAAGTAGTTAGTGACCAAGCAATCATATAAACAACATAGTTACTATAGGACTTTCTTGTTTAACTGACATTTTGGATCTGGAGAAAATGTTATCAGATGTGGTTTCTAGGTAACAAGGTTGTGCTTATTTTCTTTAATATGAACTCCTTTGAAATTGGCAAAATGTATCCCAAGCAATCATTTTAAATAATATAATTTAGATGCATGTTGCTTAGATACTAGCTTAGGTATTTCTGCACAAACACTTGAATGTAAAAAAAAAAACATATTTTGTCTGAAAGATCTTTTGCTAGCAAGCAACCTTTCGTACACTGTGTTGGCTGAGTAGCGCGAGTATAACACCATGGCTTATGCTTTTATTCTAAAAGGTGCTATGCTCCAGTTCTGTCACTGTAAGCTTTACAACTTGACTGGATTCTTTAATTTAAATGCAGATATATTCAAACCCCTCTGGAATCTCTTGAAATACCAAAGGATACAAAGCCACGTTGCTATATTATCCCACACCAGCTATGCTACTCCAACAGTATTCACGTGTCTTGCACTGTGTTGGATGGTGAGCTTGAATGCAATACCATAGCTTTTTTTTTTTACTTTTTTTCTAAAATAAGCAACTAAGGGCTTGATTCACAAAAGAGTGCTAACTGTTAGCACGGCCGTTTTCGCGTGAATTTTCACGTTTGCGCGCGATCACGAATTTTCACACGCAATTAAACGGTTTCGCGTGGCAAAATCGTTAGCGTTTGAATTTTCACACGAAAACGATAACGATTCAGCACGAAAATTCGCGTTTGAGCACGAAAATTCGTGATCACGTGAAAATTCTCGCAAAAACGGCCGTGCTAACAGTTAGCACTCTTTTGTGAATCAAGCCCTAAATGCTATGGCTTGCAACAGCAATAATGAAAACTGTAAGCCTGTACTGTATGAGAAATTGTATGGCTTTCAAATTACCTTACTGCAAGGACATAGAGTTATCAGATGAGGGACTGCTAATAGCAATATAAATTGCTCCTTAATACATAACTAATTTACTTTCCCTCTATCACATCTTGCTAGTCTGGACACTTTAGCATTTTTTTTTATGTTGCAGAAACTAGAAAGCTGAAAACACATTCACTGTTGCATCACATTGTCCGTTCCGGTTCCATTGACTGTTCCGCTAAACGGACAAAAAATGCATAAGGACCCAATTTTCCGGACCGTTTCGCTCAGCGTAACGGAAACAGAAGGTTTTGCAGCACAAAAGGAACCTGTGGAAAATGGACGTTTTACAGTACACTGGCTGTAAAAACTGACCGTTTTCCAGGATCCAGATGGCCGGATCCGTACGGCCGGCTCTGCAAAAAAAAAACAACGCAGATGTGAACCGGGTCTTATGAATTAAATTTCTTTGGATCATTGACCCTATATCAGATGAATTTGGACTGTTTCTGGCTATACTGCACTACAATGTCTCTGGAGTAGTCTTCAGATGAGAGGTAACCCAGAGCGCTCACTAGCCTACACTCTGCAGACTATTTGTGACTATGGCCTCCTACTTGTTCCAAGGGGAATAATGGTGCGTACACATCTTATATGAGTTCAGTCCTTCATAATAATTATTACCCCATCTGCATTGTGATTGAAGAATGCTAATGTATGCACCACACAGTACAATATAATCGTAAAAGTACAACAGTTGTCTTACCAGGTTTCATTCTTCAATGTTATTTCCTAGGGTCACTTAAAAGTATGTAAATGAATTACATATTTCCACATTTGGATGATGCCCTCTACCCAGGCATCCTAAACCATTGTATATGGCAATAAAGGCCTTCACAGATAAAGTCCAAGAGCACTGTTCCATATGAAACTTGTATATACAAGTGCCAGTCACATTCATCATTTAAAATGCTATTTTTAATACCAAGTATGCAGTGATGTAACAGCAAATCATTTGTAGTTATACTCATAGATAGTCGGTGTTGGCATTACCAACCTATTCCATATAGAACAGTGCTCTTGGAGTTGTTCTATGATACCCTCTCTTGCAGGAGATTCCCTATACACTGATTATACTACATATGCCTTTGGTTGTGACAGGCATGATGTTTTCCCAGGAATTGTTTGATGGAACCCCCACCAACATACCCACTCCCATACCTACATGTGGTGACCCTATGGCCTATGGGGACCCATCTACTAGGGCTCATATAAGTAGTATGGCAACCTCAAACTCCCCTGTACCCCATAATAGTGCACCCTAAATCCCCCCTCCCCACCCACACACACACCCATAATGATGCCTGGCAGGTGCTGTTAATGTAGCAATCCATTTGCAACTGTTTTACATTTAGCCTGCATTGGCTGTTGCAACTCATGTTGCAATTTATGTATAGCTGCTCAATAACTGTCATCTGGAATGATCATTGTGATTGTTTCGAATAACAGTTGTAGGAACAATTGCTACTGAATAGAATTGATCAGACTGCTCTGCTTTTGAAGAGAGGAGGGGTTGCAAATAAGTCCAGGGTGGGATGAAAAATATAAAACATTGGCACTCATTTGTCACTTAGTGATGATGGATCACCAAACAATGTCTCTGGACAGGTGTACTGGTGCTAGATTTTCATATGAGACAATCACAAACAACAAAAATCTAGCTTTTGTACTGTACAGGATCTTCTCAAAAAATTTGCATATTGTGAAAAAGTTCATTATTTTCTGTAATGTACTGATAAACATTCGACTTTCATATATTTTAGATTCAAATACACACAACTGAAGTAGTTCAAACCTTTTATTGTTTTAATATTGATGATTTTGGCATACAGCTCATGAAAGCCCAAATTTCCTATCTAAAAAAATTAGCATATTTCATCCGACCAATAAAAGAAAAGTATTTTTAAAACAAAAAAGTCAACCTTCAAATAATCATGTTCAGTTATGCACTCAATACTTGGTAGGGAATCCTTTTGCAGAAATGACTGCTTCAGTGCGGCGTGGCATGGAGGCAATCAACCTGTGGCACTGCTCAGGTGTTATGGAGGCACAGGATGCTTCGATAGCAGCCTTAAGCTCATCCAGAGTGTTGGGTCTTGCGTCTCTCAACTTTCACTTCACAATATCCCACAGATTCTCTATGGGGTTCAGGTCAGGAGAGTTGGCAGGCCAATTGAGCACAGTAATACCATGGTCAGTAAACCATTTACCAGTGGTTTTGGCACTGTGAGCAGGTGCCAGGTCGTGCTGAAAAATGAATTCTTCATCTCCATAAAGCTTTTCAGCAGATGGAAGCATGAACCCACTTTTGAACCAGAAACAGAGGCAGAAGCACCTGACCTGGGCTACAGAGAAGCAGCACTGGACTGTTGCTCAGTGGTCCAAAGTACTTTTTTCGGATGAAAGCAACTTTTACATGTCATTCGGAAATCAAGGTGCCAGAGTCTGGAGGAAGACTGGGGAGAGGGAAATGCCAAAATGCCTGAAGTCCAGTGTCAAGTACCCACAGTCAGCGATGGTCTGGGGTGCCATGTCAGCTGCTGGTGTTGGTCCACTGTGTTTTATCAAGGGCAGGGTCAATGCAGCTAGCTATCAGGAGATTTTGGAGCACTTCATGCTTCCATCTGCTGAAAAGCTTTATGGAGATGAAGATTTCATTTTTCAGCATGACCTGGCACCTGCTCACAGTGCCAAAACCACTGGTAAATGGTTTACTGACCATGGTATTACTTTGCTCAATTGGCCTGCCAACTCTCCTGACCTGAACCCCATAGAGGATCTGTGGGATATTGTGAAGAGAAAGTTGAGAGACGCAAAACCCAACACTCTGGATGAGCTTAAGGCCGCTATCGAAGCATCCTGGGCCTCCATAACACCTGAGCAGTGCCATAGGCTGATTTCCTCCATGCCACGCCGCATTTAAGCAGTCATTTATGCAAAAGGTTTCCCGACCAAGTATTGAGTGCATAACTGAACATAAGTATTTGAAGGTTGACTTTTTTTGTTTTAAAAACACTTTTCTTTTATTGGTCGGATGAAATATGCTAATTTTTTGAGATAGGAAATTTGGGTTTTCATGAGCTGTATGCCAAAATCATCAATATTAAAACAATAAAAGGCTTGAACTACTTCAGCTGTGTGTATTTGAATCTAAAATATATGAAAGTCTAATGTTTATCAGTAAATTACAGAAAATAATGAACTTTATCACAATATGCTAATTTTTTGAGAAGATCCTGTATATGGCTTTAGGACATTATTTATAACAAGAGACAAACATAAATCTGTAAAGCTAAGTTTGTGCAATTCCTTTCCTTTTTCCCGCACATAAATTTGAATGACAGCCCACTGAATTCACGTGTGTGCCTGCTGCATTTTGTTCGGACATCCCATCCAAATCCTTATAGCTGTGTGTATTCAGATGCAACATACCTATACACATAATCCTGGTCTGACAGAGACATTTCAGGATGCATGTTTATAAGTGTCCCATGGTAAGTACTTGCGACATAGCTCTTTATATTATTAAACTATATTGCATTATAGACATGATACATCACTGTGCATGGCTATCAGCCATTATACAGACCAGATACTTTGGTGTAAGAGCCTATCCTCTGATGAATCAGATGCTTATGTCTCAAAACTTGAAAAGCATGTACTAGCAGTCTGAAGGTGCCCACAAACTATACAATTTTCAATAAAGAATTGCCCAAGCGATCAGATAAATGCAATTCAAATAGAGCATAGTTAATTGTATATAATGTATTGCATTATGCCAGATTTGGCCCATTCAGTATCAGTGTCTTAGAGTAAAGCTTACTCACCTTTGTATCCTCCATCAGAGTTATTTAACCCCCGATGCACATTAATCCTGCCCTGTATGTATTACGTATTTCGCATATTTTGTATTGTGTCCTACTTTTATACTCAATAAACACTTTTGTTTAAAACATCAAATTGTTCGTTTGTGGCATATAAAAATGAAACTGCTAAGTATCACTATGGTGATGGAGAAATGCTCTTCTAGCAGTGGACTACCAAGCAAGCTTTGACATCCTCCCAAAGATCATTGCAGGGGTATGCATTGGTATTATCAATGTATGCATCCCATTCACAAAGGATAGGGAGGAGGACAGGAAAGGTAGCAATCACATGACCATCTTTTCATCATCTCTGTAGAGGTACTCAGGTGTTCTATTTGTATACGCCTTAGAGAGGGGTTTACCATGATGGTTATGAGGTGGGTTTATCCATAATTTTGGTGATCTGCTTTACAGCTGCTTGTTTATCGAATTTTTCCTAGCTGTGAAATAAGCAATCAAAGAGGTATTTCCCACTTGAATTAGCCAAAAAGGTAGGACAAATGTACTTAATATACTAAATAAATTCCAAACTGCCATATATGGGTAATGTAATCAAAATGGATTTTGTTGTTTAAATCTGTCCTGCTCTGCATACATATGAACTGGCCGCCGGGATGGGCGCAGGATACAGCCGGTATATGGCTCATCCTGCTGCTGCACAAGTTCCCGACTGCGTTAACTACTATTCCCCCTCTAGGTCCACGTGGATAGTGGGGAATGATGTAATTCATCTTCCAGCTATTGCTGGAAGCTGAATTACAGTGTTTCAAAAACAACTTCAGCCAAAGTTACTGACTGAGCGCCGCTATAGCCATAATTCCTATTACGGCCTATGGTGGCGCTGGCTGCGCCCAAATCTCCTGCGCTATTATTCCAGCGCTCGCCTGCTCTACCAGCAGAATGTACTGTATATGGACACTATACACTGTTGTGGTACTGCCTGCTAGATGAACAGCTTTCCTGTACCGATATCTTATCCCTTCAAACCCTCAAGTGCTTTCCATTGAAATCTATATGACAGGATTATTTACATATCTAGTCGTTATTGACATATCACAATTTATAAGACAGCAAAAGGTTGGATTATAGATAAAAGTGGCCAGACCAGTTGCACATAGATAACAGATGTAGCTGCACACAAATGTATACTTGTTTGTATGTAAGGGGTGGAGAAAGTAAGGAAAAAACGGAAGTGGAAACACCTGCAGGCAACATCCCAGCACTCTTTGTTGACCATTTAAAGGCTCCTGTTAAACAGGGACACATGAAAACCGCAGGCAGCCAAGAGGTTCTCAAATCTCGAGGTGAATGAACTTAGCAATGCATTATAACTGCTTCATTGTTCAATTTAGTATTGCCTCATTATGTTTATGTTAGTAGAACATTTACCCTTAAAATTATCATTTTGACTAAAGTGGTGCTAACTTTTACAATAGGAAACCAAGGTACTACAAAATTACCAATAGGAATCAAATGTAAAGAGATCCTTTAGCTACTACCATAAATCCCTAGAATTAAAATGTAATGCATAAAAATATACAGATCATGTTACCTTTGGCTTCATCAGTGACATGCACTTCTTTTTTTTGCCTTATAAGTTTCCATCGTGGTATTGGAGGAGGTTTTGGTGGGGCCACCAGTGGGCATGATCTAGTCCTAGACACAAGTACCGGATGATTGTAAATGTGAGATAATCCATAATGTCTCAGCTTTTCTGATGAATCAGCCTAAAATATAAATACGTGTTTTGTTTTTTAACTTCATGTTCAGTCTTCAAGGTACAGTTAACTAGTATACATTTTTAAAAAATCTTAGGAGAGAATAGAGGACAAATTCATTATTTGCAGTAGCAATGGTTGAAGCAATCCTGTACTCAGTTGACTGCAGCAAATTGCTAATCATATTCTAATAGCTTTCCATACTTTTTAACAGGATTCCAAATTCTACTTGTTGTGCCTGAGCTCATCCATAATCTTGAATATATATTTTTTGTGGGAATAGCCACCTAGAAAAGGAGATGGGGGAGTTCCCCAACCTCTAATCTACTTGTTGTACAGTTGTACAGAGGCGCCAAAAGTATAAAAGTAGGATAAAATGTTTTAAAAGAGAACAAAGGGGGGTTAGTGGTGGACTTACCTCCCCAAAATAGACACAGAAAAAATGTTGCTTAAGTCAACAAAAGCGATTTATTTACATACTCTGCAGAGGCGCTAAGCTTGTACTGAGAACGTATGAGTTGATTGTACTTCAATTTTATTGCCTAATGAAGTGGGATGTGCCCACGAAACGCGTTGCATCTATCCGGAATATGTAAATAAATCGCTTTTGTTGAATGAAGCAACATTTTTTCTGTGTCTATTTTAGAGAGGTAAGTCCACCACTAACCCCCCATTGTTCTCTTTTAAAACATTTTATCCTACTTTTATACTTTTGGCGCCTCTGTACAACTTTACAATAAGTGTGTCCACCCCTGGTGGAGGGGACTTGGTTCCCTTTTTTCTGATCTACAGAGAGCGACTTCTTAATCCTGAGTGGGGACAGGTCTAATACTTCCCACCTGCCTTCAAAGTGGTTGCCTGATACAGTAACCCAGACTTGTGAGTATAACATTATACTTCTCCTGCTATACCCATAATGTACAGTGCATACTACACTATATTGGGCTCTAGTGTTCCCCCTCCTTATCAAATCTGCTTGCTAATTACGGTATCCTTTTGTTCAAACTGATTCACAGATAGGACTGTATCTATAAAAGCTAACCTGCCTAGGGGGATCACACACTGCACTTGGGTGCAGGGACTGTGAATGGCATGTGAAGGCTGTACAGTATTTTGCAGATCAACTGTTTAATAGGGATGATCAATGAGATCCAAATAATTTCTCCTTCAATTCAAATTTCATGTAAATGTTATACAGCTTGAACTTGGACCAATAAATTTTACAGGAAGCTACATGTGATTGTTTTTTAATATTTAAAGCTTTATTGAAAGGATCAAATTGGTAACAAAGACATTAAAGAGAACCCGAGCTGGGTTTGAACAATGTGATCTGCATAGTGAGGCTGGATCTGCCTATACAGCCCAGTCTCTGTTGGTATTCCAAACCCCCCTAAGGTCCCTCTGCACTCTGCAATCCCTGATAAATCACAGCCGTGCTGTCGACACACAGCGTGTCGCAGCGGCTGTGTTTTTTTCTATAGTGTCAGTCTGCTGCTCTCCCCACCTCTTGCAGAACTCCGGTCCCCGCCTGCCTCCCTTCCCTCCTCGCTGATTAGAGGGAAGGGAGGGGGGGCAGGGACCGGAGCACTTCAGGAGGCGGGGGAGCAGCCGAGACTGACACTACAGATGTAAACACAGCCACACAGCGCGGCTGTGATCTATGTCTGATTTAAAGACATTAGGGGGGTTTGGAATACCAACAGAGGCTGGGCTGTATAGGCAGATCCAGCCTCTGTATTCAGATCACATTCTTCAAACCCAGCTCGGGTTCTCTTTAAGTAATTTCAATTAGAAATTAATTGCATTTCATTGATCATCCCTACTGTTTTTAACCCTCTCAGCACTAAACAGTAATGGCCTATGGGGACCCATCTACTAGGGCTCATATAAGTAGTATGACAACCTCAAACTCCCCTGTACCCCATAATAGTGCACCCTAAATCCCCCCTCCCCACCCACACACACACCCATAATGATGCCTGGCAGGTGCTGTTAATGTAGCAATCTGTCTATACAGCGCAGCCTCT
Organism: Hyperolius riggenbachi; assembly: GCF_040937935.1. NCBI lineage: Eukaryota > Metazoa > Chordata > Amphibia > Anura > Hyperoliidae > Hyperolius > Hyperolius riggenbachi. The sequence goes on along the minus strand of NC_090649.1, from coordinate 367,777,050 downwards.
GTTGGTATTCCAAACCCCCCTAAGGTCCCCCTGCACTCTGCAATCCCTGATAAATCACAGCCGTGCTGTCGACACACAGCGTGTCGCAGCGGCTGTGTTTTTTTCTATAGTGTCAGTCTGCTGGTCTCCCCACCTCTTGCAGAACTCCGGTCCCCGCCTGCCTCCCTTTCCTCCTCGCTGATTAGAGGGAAGGGAGGGGGGGCAGGGACCGGAGCTCTTCAGGAGGTGGGGGAGCAGCCGAGACTGACACTACAGATGTAAACACAGCCACACAGCGCGGCTGTGATCTATGTCTGATTTAAAGGCATTAGGGGGATTTGGAATACCAACAGAGGCTGGGCTGTATAGGCAGATCCAGCCTCTGTATTCAGATCACATTCTTCAAACCCAGCTCGGGTTCTCCTTAAAGAGTAACTGTTAGCCCAAAAAATCAAATTTAAATCTCTATTGCAATGTGTTAAATAGTTTGTAAGGGAGCCAAAAAGGCAATGCTGAAGTTAAAAAGCAATCTAATTTTTTTTGCTGTATGACTATCATTCAGCCTTTTCCCCAAGCTCCTAAGGAGGCCGCAAGGCCGCATACCAGATACTGCAGAGCATGCCCATGTCTGCCCGACCCCCCTCTCCCCCCCCAGGACCAGGTGCCGATGTCTGCCCGACCCCCTCTCCCCCCCCAGGACCAGGTGCCGATGTCTGTCCGCTCCGCCCCCCCCCCAAGAGCCGATGTCTGTCCGACCCCCCAGGGCCAGGTGCCGATATCTTCTCACCCCAAAAAGCTGACACGGAGAGAGAGCGGGAGCGGAGTACATCTACACACTTCCAGCGCCGCCACCGCAGCTCAGCCGCCGAGTCACATGTGAGAGAATCACGAGCAGGAGAGAGATGCACGGCGACAGAGCAAACTTGCGGTGGCGGCGCTGGAAGTGTGTAGATGTACTCCGCTCCCGCTCTCTCTCCGTGTCAGCTGTTTGGGGTGAGAATATATCGGCACCTGGTCCTGGGGGGTCGGACAGACATCGGCTCTTGGGGGGGGCGGAGCGGACAGACATCGGCACCTGGTCCTGGGGGGGAGAGGGGGTCGGGCAGACATCGGCACCTGGTCCTGGGGGGGAGAGGGGGGTCGGGCAGACATGGGCATGCTCTGCATGCTCTGCAGTATCTGGTATGCGGCCTTGCGTCCTCCTTAGGAGCTTGGGTAAAAGGCTGAATGATAGTCATACAGTAAAAAAATTAGATTGCTTTTTAACTTCAGCATTGCCTTTTTGGCTCCCTTACAAACTATTTAACACATTGCAATAGAGATTTAAATTTGATTTTTTTTGGGCTAACAGTTACTCTTTAAGTAATTTCAATTAGAAATTAATTGCATTTCATTGATCATCCCTACTGTTTTTAACCCTCTCAGCACTAAACAGTAATTGTAATAAACCCCCAAAAATGTGGCTGATAAGTGAAATGCTTGTACAGGTACAATGATCCCATGATGGCTGGCTGAAATTAACAAAAAAAAAGCAAATATATATGTGTACCGCGCTGCGATCTAGAGCAGACAGAGGACAGCTCTGTCACTTAACTGTCCCTACCAACGGCTAACAATCTAATCCCTATCATAGGTTGATGCCTATGTATGTGTAGTGTAGTGTATGTATCGCAGTCTAGGGCTAATTTAGGGGGGGGGGGGGAATAAAAGAAATAGGGTTTTTTGTTTTTTTTAAATGATCATCTTTTATTAATTAAAAAAAATAAAAATAAAGATCTCATCAGCAATCAGAGACCACCAAAAGCAAGCTCTATTAGTGCCAAAAAAAGGAAGTAAAATTCATTTAGGAGCTAAGTTGTATGTCTGAGCAATAAACCATTAAAGCTGTGAAGTGCTGAACTGTAATACAAATGTCCTGGTCACTAGTGGGTATAAACCTCTGGTCCTCAAGTGCTTAAAGACTGGCTGGCTGGTATGCGGTGACCCTTCTATGCTGATATCCCTATTACCAAAATGAGCTAAACATAACAACTTTCCGCAGAATATCACAATAGCAAAGAAACAGAAACATAAAACCCCCAAAAACGTGGCAAAATTGTTGCACATAAACAAATGTGATGTATCATCACACAGTGAGAGACTAGAGTTGGTTACCAATAGATGATCAAAAGAGTATGTAATCCACAATTGTCCTCATATTGTGGGAATAAATACCTATTCAATCCATAAATATACATTAAAAAAGGCATCAAAACAGTTATTTACTAGCACCAGGAAGACTCCAATCTTAGTTTATTTATGTGCATCCATGTTGGCACTGTTCTTTGTTTATTCCTTATCTGTGTGCCCCCCCCTTTGTTTGTTTAAATGTTCATTCTTCTATGTTCAGCATACATGATGTACTATAATGATCAAATATATAAACTATAGAATCTGTGCACAGACTTAATTCACAATGGCTAAATGCTGAAACCCTTACCATCTGCCCAAGTATGGAAATCTTCTGCTCGCTCAAATGGAGTGGCAAGTAGCTAGCATACACAACCATCTGGGGCACTGCCGCTACATAAGTGGCTGAAGACAGAAAAGCATTGATTTGTTTTATTTTCATTTACAAGCATAAATTCAAATATAAGAATAATTGTCCAGCTATAAATTGTGAAAATATGCAGTAGTTAAAAAAAAAGTATCTAAAGCAATGTTCGAAAGTATGCACTTAACCAAAGTTGTATGTTTAATTAGTGCTGTAGTATTTGACACAATTGAGAAATCCACTGGTATTTAGAGACCAATATATTGCAAGTCCCAGTGACACAACAGCCAAGGCCAAAGTAATTTGGGAATGTGTGAAAAAGATAATTGCATTTTTGCAGATAAACTCTCTAAGGAGTATTGTACAAAAATAAAGACAGTGCATGTTTCTTTTTAAGCTCTGCTAATAACAAAATTCCCTAGGTTGATTCTTACATGTTCTATTTTAGTTTGAGTTGAGTGCAGAAGATATAACGAGGTCAATGGCAATCTAGAGCAAAGATACAGGAAGGTACAGGATGTAAGAACCCTCCATGGTCAGATGGTTAAAGAGGAACTCAAGGGAGAATCAGAAAAGTTAGCCACAGGTTATATACACGACTTTGATAGTGGGCTACAAGCAAGACCTACACACTGACCACCACAATTAGCAATTTTAATAATAATATATTTCATAATTTTTTTTCACAACACGGATAAAGAAACATTAACAAAAAAAAGTAAAAGTGAAAATTAGATGATGTAAAAAACAGTTAAAGAGAAATTCCAGTAACAATAATATAATGTAAAAAAGTGCTTAAGTTTACAATAATTATGTATAAATGATTTAGTCAATGTTTGCCAATTGTAATATCTTTCCTCTCCCTGACTAACATTCTAAACTGTATCAAATGGCGAAATTTTTTACTGCTGGCAGGTGATGTCAGTGCAAGGAGATGCTGCTTGCTTTTTTAGCAGTTGGAAACAGCTGTTATTTTCCACAATGTAGCACCCTGGTGCTGATATCACACTGTGGGAGGGGTGTCACCCCATTATCAGCCATACAGAGCCCCCTGATGAACCGTTTGAGCAAAGGAAAAGATTTCTCATGGGAAAGGGGATATCAGCTACTGATTGGGATGAAGTTCAATCCTTGTTTACGGTTTCTCTTTAAGAAAAACGTATTCAATGCTGAACTAAATTTACATGTCTAGTAAATACAGTACATTCTTTTCAATTAAAGAATTAACTGAAATAATAAACACATTAAGCAAAAATAGTATTTTAGTGTGACAACCGCAGTTGGGTTGTGTGGCAGTGTACATACAGTGGTTTGCAAAAGTATTCGGCCCCCTTGAAGTTTTCCACATTTTGTCACATTACTGCCACAAACATGAATCAATTTTATTGGAATTCCCCGTGAAAGACCAATACAAAGTGGTGTACATGTGAGAAGTGGATCGAAAATCATACATCATTCCAAACTATTTTTAAAAATAAATAACTGCAAAGTGGGGTGTGTGTAATTATTCAGACCGCTTTGGTCTGAGTGCAGTCAGTTGCCGGTTCCGGCTATTGGTGGCACCCATATTGCCCAGAAAATCCAGCTGCGCTGCTATAAAATTAATAACATAATGTCTATGGCAGCGCCCAAGTCAGGTGCTACACAGCTGCAAGCATGTGCCAAGGTTAGCTGTCCCGCTGTGGTAGGACAATGATCCAAAATACACCAAAGTGCACTTCTGACTAGTTAAAAAAATAATAATAATAAGGTTTTGGAGTGGCCTAGTCAAAGTCTGGACTTGAATCTAATTGAGATGCTGTGGCATTATCTAAAAAAAAGATGGTTTATGTTCAGAAAGCCTCCAGTTTCAAGTGTAACCAGTTATTAGGTTTAGGGTACAATTATTTTTTCACATATAGCCATGTAAGTTTGGATAGTTTTTAGTCCTTAATAAATAAAATCATTACTTAAAGTGTACCTTAAGTGAAATACAGTCTCCCTTTTTAACATAGAGGCCTGAGGTGGTAACAGAGGAGACACTTACCGCCATGTCTGCTCTCTGCTAATGTGCTCTGTTGTCCCGTAGTTCATTTCATTTGTACTGCTGACTTACAAGTTTCCGGGCTGACCCGTAAGTACTAAAGCAGCTAATGCCATGGTCCTAGCACCTGGCCGCGGTCCGCTGTGTCTCAGCATTCACAGCATATGGGCTACTGATAACCAGGTGCACATGTTTCTCAGCCGGTCACTACTTCTAGCTTCTACTTACTCTGCTGGTGCACTGTAGCAGGCTGAGATAGTGCACGAGCACAGAAGCAGTAGCTGGTATTGTGGCTAGCCAGATATTTCGAGATATTTGAAAAAATGAAACAAATAATTTACAAAACAACTGGCGAGCAGTGAAAATAGGCGGTAACAGACATTGCGATTATGGATTAAGCTTTAGGGGTTTTATTTTTCAGACATCATCTTAGTTAAGGTTTCTTTTAAAAACTGGATTTTGTGTTTACTTGGTTTAACATTGATTGAAGAAGAGGCCAAATACTTTTTCATACAGTAGCATTGTAGGTTTGAATAGTTCTAGCTGCAATGGAAATCTTTTTTTAGGGTTTCAAGACAAAATTCCCAATTCTGACCATTCCAGCTACCATTAGAGTTAGTAATATCACCTAACAATTTCAGAAGTACTGCATGTGTAACTGTTCTAGCAGCTACCATTATTAAAGAGACTCTGTAACAAAATTTTCAGCCTTAGTTCTTCTATCCTATAAGTTCTTTTGCCTGTTCTAATGTGCTCTGGCTTACTGCAGCCTTTCCTAATTGCACAGTGGTTGTGTTATCTCTGTTATATGATCTAATCTTTCTTCTGTCAGCTCTGTCGGGTTAAGGCTGGAATGTGTGGAATGTGCAGGGCTGCTTGTGATTGGATAGAAGCGATACACACCCTCTGCAGGCCCCCTGCAGGCTCTGTATGACTCACACACTCTGCTTATGTGAGCCTATCACAAGCTGGCTAGTTTGTTTGTAAACACTAGTGTTGGGCGAACAGTGTTCGCCACTGTTCGGGTTCTGCAGAACATCACCCTGTTCGGGTGATTTTCTAGTTCGGCCGAACACCTGATGGTGTTCGGCCAAACTGTTCGGCCCTATGGCCGAACTAAGAGCGCATGGCCGAACGTTACCCGAACGTTCGGCTAGCGCTGTGATTGGCCGAACGGGTCACGTGGTTCGGACCCGAACGCGCTCTGATTGGCCGAACGGGTCACGTGGTTCGGGTAAATAAATACCCCATCCACGTCATTTCTCCGCCATTTGTCTGTGGGTTTAGCTTTGGGTAGGCAGGCAGGGTAGTTCTCTCTCCAGCCAGGCTAGCCAGGGTCCCCCCAGTCATTGTGTCGCTGCTGGGAAAAGTAGTACACCGCTCACCCACACTATATAGCATTGTGTTTACTGCCACTCTGTGTGTCTGCTGGGAACAGTAGTACACCGCTTACCCTGTATAGCATTGTGCTCTGTGTCGCTGCTGGGAATAGTAGTACACCGCTCACCCACCACTGTATAGCATTGTGTTTACTGCCACTCTGTGTCTCTGCTGGGAACAGTAGTACACCGCTCACCCTGTATAGCATTGTGCTCTGTGTCGCTGCTGGGAACAGTAGTACACCGCTCACCCTGTATAGCATTGTGCTCTGTGTCGCTGCTGGGAACAGTAGTACACCGCTCACCCACACTATATAGCATTGTGTTTACTGCCACTCTGTGTGTCTGCTGGGAACAGTAGTACACCGTTCACCCTGTACAGCATTGTGCTCTGTGTCGCTGCTGGGAATAGTAGTACACCGCTCACCCACCACTGTATAGCATTGTGTTTACTGCCACTCTGTGTCTCTGCTGGGAACAGTAGTACACCGCTCACCCTGTATAGCATTGTGCTCTGTGTCGCTGCTGGGAACAGTAGTACACCGCTCACCCTGTTTAGCATTGTGCTCTGTGTCGCTGCTGGGAACAGTAGTACACCGCTCACCCACACTATATAGCATTGTGTTTACTGCCACTCTGTGTGTCTGCTGGGAACAGTAGTACACCGCTCACCCTGTATAGCATTGTGCTTTGTGTCGCTGCTGGGAATAGTAGTACACCACTCACCCACACTATATAGCATTGTGTTTACTGCCACTCTGTGTCTCTGCTGGGAACAGTAGTACACCGCTCACCCTGTATAGCATTGTGCTCTGTGTCGCTCCTGGGAACAGTAGTACACCGCTCACCCTGTATAGCATTGTGCTCTGTGTCGCTGCTGGGAATAGTAGTACACCGCTCACCCACACTATATAGCATTGTGCTTACTGCCACTCTGTGTGTCTGCTGGGAACAGTAGTACACCGCTCACCCACACTATATAGAATTGTGTTTACTGCCACTCTGTGTGTCTGCTGGGAACAGTAGTACACCGCTCACCCTGTATAGCATTGTGCTCTGTGTCACTGCTGGGAACAGTAGTACACCGCTCACCCACACTATATAGCATTGTGTTTACTGCCACTCTGTGTCTCTGCTGGGAACAGTAGTACACCGCTTACCCGCCACTGTATAGCATTTCTGTACTGCCACTGTACTGCTGCCAGTCAGCGTGTACTTTAAGGATAAGTGAAATGAAGAAGAAATCCTGTGAAAGAGGGAGGGGCAAGGGAAGAGGTGTTCCCCCTGACGGTTCACGTACAGGCCACAGTGGAGCATCGAAGAAATCCCACTCAATACCGCCCATGTTGTCCAGGAAATCAACCCTCACAAATCCAAAAGAACAGGACCAGATAATTAATTGGATGACCTCTCAAGCGTCCAGCAGTGGGTTAAGCAGCACCAGCACATCACGCGCGAGGTCCGAGTCCTCAGCCAGTTACAAGGAGCCAGTGGGCACAAAGCTGACACAACCGGCAGCGACACCACGCACACAACTGCCAAGTAACCAGTCCGAAGAATTTCCTCAGGACACAATGGGGTATTCGCAGGAGCTATTCCCAGCCCAACAAACTTCCACCTTTCAAAGGTCAATGGAACAGCCAGAAATTTTGTGCCCGGATTCACAACCATTGACTGTGGGAAATGCACCGCGCACTGAAATGCAAGGCGAGTCCGAGGAGGACTTTGAAACCCAAATCCCAGAGCAAGTTGGGCAGGAGGGGTTTCAATTGCAGGAGGTCGGCCGAGAAGATCTTGAAGACGACGTTGGAGTGTGCTGCGCAGAGGTTGTCGTGGGGAGCTCTACTCCACGGCGGCGGCGGCGGCGGCCCACAATCACATATGACGAGTTTGAGGAGATGGAAGAGGAGGAGGGTATGGACAATGTTGACAGAGACCCAGATTTTGTATGTGAAGGAGAACATCGCCGTCGTAGCAGCACAGATGAGTCTGTTGAAGAACCCACTGCTGCACGAGTTCGCCTTGTGCCACAAGGTAGGCGGCGCAAAATTTCAGGCACCACAAGTGTGGAAGTTTAAGTGAGACGCAAAAGAGGCGCAAACAGAAATCTCCAGCAAGGCAGGTGCTCCAAAGTCTGGCCTTTCTTTGAAGACTGCAGTGAGGATGGTACCATGGTGATTTGCAAGGTGTGCAAGACCCGCCTGAGCAGGGGGAAACATATTAAAAACCTTTCCACCACCAGCATGACCCGCCACATGGTATCCAAACATCCCACTCTGTGGCCACCAGGACAGGGTACCAGCAACACTGCCTCCCTTGGGGTCACCAGACTCACCACCAGACCCTCCTCAGCAGCAGCAGTAGCCCAGCCATTGCGTGGTTCACAACAACATTCACAAACATCAGACGACGCTGACACTGTCACTTTCCCGAATAGTGCTCTTGAGGTCTCCCAGTCATCAAACACAACAACCAACAGCCGTTCAGTGTGCAGCCCTACTGTTCAGTTGTCTGTCTCGGAGATGCTTGAGCGCAAGAGGAAATTGACAGCAAATGACCCCCGGGCCGTGGCACTAACAGCCAGCATAGCCAAGCTTCTGGCCTGCGAAATGCTGCCATATCGAGTGGTGGAGACAAACAGCTTCAAGGGCATGATGTCAGTGGCCACCCCACGTTACGTGGTTCCCAGCCGCTACCACTTTGCGCGCTCTGCAGTGCCTGAGTTGCATGAGCACGTGGTCAGCAAAATAACCCGAAGCTTGAAGAATGCCGTTGCCTGCAAGGTTCACCTCACCACTGACACCTGGACGAGTGCGTTCGGCCAGGGTCGATACATCTCCCTTACCGCGCACTGGGTGAACCTTGTGGAGCCTGGCAGCGATTCCTCACCTGCTACGGAGCGGGTGTTGCCCACGCCGCAAACAGCTGCACCGCCGTCCCTCCCACTGGATAACAACAGCAGCACCTACCTCTCAGACTCCTTCTCCTCCAACGCATCTCAAAGCTGTACCTCATCCGGAAACGCTAACCCAGCAGCAGTAGGATCGTGGAAGCAGTGCAGCACAGCTGTTGGCATGCATCAGCAAGCGTTGCTGAAGCTGATCTGCCTTGGGGATAAGCAGCACACAGGGGAGGAAATTTGGAGGGGAATAAAGGAACAGACGGATTTGTAGCTGGCACCGCTGGACCTGAAACCGGGCATGGTTGTGTGTGATAATGGGAGTAATCTCATTCGCGCTTTAAGGTTGGCTAAGCTGACACACATCCCTTGCCTGGCGCACGTGATGAACCTAGTAGTTCAGCGGTTCCTGAGGACATACCCAGGCGTGGCCGATCTTCTGTTGAAGGTGCGACGAGTGGCCAAACATTGTTCCAGTACTGCTTCGGGGGCACTCGCCAAGATGCAGGAGCGCTTCAATCTCCCCCACCATCGCTTGCTGTGTGATGTCCCTACGCGCTGGAATTCTACGCTGCACATGCCAGCCCGCTTTTGCGAGCAGAAGAGTGCAGTGGTCCAGTACATGATGGCGCAGTACCGAGGCACATCCGGACAGCTGCCAAGCTTCTGTGGATCCGATTGGGCCAACATGTTGGACCTCTGCCAAGTCCTCCAAAATTTTGAGCAATCCACGTTGCTTGTGAGCAGTGACAACTCTTCAGTCAGCATTACCATACCACTGCTGTGTTTACTGAAGAAGTCAATGTTGAAAATCAAGGAAACAGCTGTCATGATGCAACTGGGGGAATCTGAAGGAGAAAACGATCAGCGTGATGGTACCAACATCAGGCCATCCGCCTCAGGAAACGCTGGCCCCAGCAGCTATGACGAAGAAGAGGAGGAGGAACAGCTGAAGTTGGAGCAGGAATTTCATGCCACCACTGACGAGGGCCAGAGCGGTGCACGTTGGACTTCCACAATTCAGCGCGAATGGTCAGCAGAAGCAGACCAGGAAGAAGGTGACGACTATGATGCATCACAACAACTATCACAACGCTCACAAGAGGATGATGAGGATTCTGGCAGGACTCTGGCACACATGGCTCAATTCATGCTAGACTGCATTGAACGCGACCCACGCATTGTGCGCATTCTGGACAACACCAATTACTGGGTTTATACCCTTCTGGATCCACGGTACAAACACAATGTTCCAAAACTGCTTGAAGAAAGAGTCAGACAGGTCAAAATGGAAGAATACCAGCAGTCCCTTGTGGAGACTTTAGAGAGGAGATTGACATCCTCCCCCTCCTCTAGCCAGTTGTACGCCGACAGACTGACTTCCGCAAACCCAGGACGACCAGGAGGGCAGCAAACAACACAAGCCGCAGCTAGTGCCCAAAAGGGAATGGTATCGGCAGTGTGCTTGGAGTGGGAACATTTTCTGACACCCATGCAGCAGCCCACAGAACAGCAAGCGTGCAGATCCACCTCCAACACCGATCGCCTGGAGAATCTTCCAAGGACTACATGTCAGATGGCGTAGCTGTGTTGAACAATCCATCTGCACCCTTCAACTATTGGGTATCGAAGCTAGACACCTGGCACGAACTGGCAATGTACGCAATAGAGGTGCTGGCTTGCCCGGCAGCCAGCGTTATGTCGGAACGCTGTTTCAGTGCTGCCGGAGGCATCGTCACAGATCGGCGTATCCGCCTCTCCACAGAAAATGCAGACTGTCTGACTCAAATTAAAATGAATCAATCCTGGATTGGAAACGACTACGCAACACTCCTGGACCCCAACCAAGTAACATGAACAATGACCATCTGTGATGGGTTAGCGTTTCCGGTCCCTGTTTATTGAACCTCTTATCTGTATTACATTTATGACTGCATGGCGGTAAAAATCATGCTATCCGCACGCTTCTTGTCCTCATGCAAGGCCTGGGTTGTTGTGTCTGAAAGCGTGGCCTTCTCCTCCTGCGCCTCCTCCTGTTCCATCACGTGTGCTGCTGCTGGGTTAGCGTTGCCAGTCCCTGTTTATGGAACCTCTTATCGTTAACCAAAAATTGTATAAATGTGGGATATCTACCTATCCAATTATCATGCTCTGTCTCACCTTACCAATTTTAAAGATTCCCAACATACATCAAAGGGAGCCTGAGCTTGCAAAGGGTAATAAATTTATTATCAAAAATTTCATTAGACATGTACCACTATAAAGCCACATACATTTAAAAACAATTAAAACTCGCTTGATCATAGACTATATCCGCAGCATAGCAATTGGGCATTAAACATAGGTGCACCTATATATTAACATCCGGAATTTAAATCTTCAGGCCCCTTTGTACTCGGTTATAGCACTATGAATTGACATCACTCTCTGGGTAGCTTATCTTCAATCCAGCCCGTGTTCTTAGTAGCACGCCTCTGTACAGTAAACTGTGCTTACACCCTCATTACAAGCACCAGACATTGAAATGCAAAACCACCTGTTAGCCAAGCAACAACCGAAGCTTTCAGTGGTCGTTTCCGCAACTCCAGCAAGGGGTGGCGTTTTTCTTAATGTATGCAGTGGCAACAGCCGGTTTAACAACGCAGACAAAGCGCTTCCTCCAAGCAAGCTGGTACTCACGCTACCATGGATGGCTGTCCGGATATCAGGCTTCATTCAGCACACTTGGTTGCGTGTGTAGGATTCCATCCAGCGTTTTCAAATTCCGCGCTAGAGCGGACTTCAGGTGCGAGGCAGACAGGGGAAGAGGGCGGAGGCACGGGTGGACCAGCGTGACCAGCGAGATGACGTCACCTAGACACGTGACGCGTTTCACCGTTAAGGTTTCCTCAGACGTGTGCCAGCAGAGGGCGCACAGAACATTTATATAGCTCATGCGCATCTGTTTGTTAATTAAACAACTGTAGTGATTCAATAGTTCCGAGCTTGATAAGAGCACCATCTAGTGGCCTAAGAAGGAAGATACATTTATGGAGCTAGATTCACAGAAAAACTTTCAAGTTCATATCGCTGTTCAAGCCATAAGGATACATAGAGTTGCATTTATAAATCCAAAAGGATTCTTTTTTCAGCAGTTGCTGATCATAGTCTCCTCTTCTCGAACTGATGTTTAATTTATATATACCCATTGCTTTTAGATATTTAGGATCTGATTCATGGCATTCTTGAAAATGCATTGCAATTGGGCTTTTTTCGTTTTTAGACTTAATATTATTTACATGTTCCTGAATCCTTGCTCTAAGCGGTCTGTACGTTTTTCCTATATAAATCTTATTGCAGCTACATTTCAATTGATAGATCACTTTCTCTGTATTGCAGTCAATATAATCCTTAATCCTAAACATCTCAGTGTTATCACTATTAGAGAAGGTCCCACCCTTCTCTATAACACTGAGATGTTTAGGATTAAGGATTATATTGACTGCAATACAGAGAAAGTGATCTATCAATTGAAATGTAGCTGCAATAAGATTTATATAGGAAAAACGTACAGACCGCTTAGAGCAAGGATTCAGGAACATGTAAATAATATTAAGTCTAAAAACGAAAAAAGCCCAATTGCAATGCATTTTCAAGAATGCCATGAATCAGATCCCAAATATCTAAAAGCAATGGGTACATATAAATTAAACATCAGTTCGAGAAGAGGAGACTATGATCAGCAACTGCTGAAAAAAGAATCCTTTTGGATTTATAAATGCAACTCTATGTATCCTTATGGCTTGAACAGCGATATGAACTTGAAAGTTTTTCTGTGAATCTAGCTCCATAAATGTATCTTCCTTCTTAGGCCACTAGATGGTGCTCTTATCAAGCTCGGAACTATTGAATCACTACAGTTGTTTAATTAACAAACAGATGCGCATGAGCTATATAAATGTTCTGTGCGCCCTCTGCTGGCACACGTCTGAGGAAACCTTAACGGTGAAACGCGTCACGTGTCTAGGTGACGTCATCCCGCTGGTCACGCTGGTCGACCCGTGCCTCCGCCCTCTTCCCCTGTCTGCCTCGCACCTGAAGTCCGCTCTAGCGCGGAATTTGAAAACGCTGGATGGAATCCTACACACGCAATCAAGTGTGCTGAATGAAGCCTGATATCCGGACAGCCATCCATGGTAGCGTGAGTACCAGCTTGCTTGGAGGAAGCGCTTTGTCTGCGTTGTTAAACTGGCTGTTGCCACTGCATACATTAAGAAAAACGCCACCCCTTGCTGGAGTTGCGGAAACGACCACTGAAAGCTTCGGTTGTTGCTTGGCTAACAGGTGGTTTTGCATTTCAATGTCTGGTGCTTGTAATGAGGGTGTAAGCACAGTTTACTGTACAGAGGCGTGCTACTAAGCACACGGGCTGGATTGAAGATAAGCTACCCAGAGAGTGATGTCAATTCATAGTGCTATAACCGAGTACAAAGGGGCCTGAAGATTTAAATTCCAGATGTTAATATATAGGTGCACCTATGTTTAATGCCCAATTGCTATGCTGCGGATATAGTCTATGATCAAGCGAGTTTTAATTGTTTTTAAATGTATGTGGCTTTATAGTGGTACATGTCTAATGAAATTTTTGATAATAAATGTATTACCCTTTGCAAGCTCAGGCTCCCTTTGATGTATGTTGGGAACCTCTTATCTTTATTACATTTATGACTGCATGGCGGCAAAATGCATGCTATCCGCACGCTTCTTGTCCTCATGCAAGGCCTGGGTTGTTGTGTCTGAAAGCGTGGCCTTCTCCTCCTGCGCCTCCTCCTGTTCCATCACGTGTGCTGCTGCTGGGTTAGCGTTGCCGGTCCCCGTTTATGGAACCTCTTATCTTTATTACATTTATGACTGCATGGCAGCAAAATGCATGCTATCCGCACGCTTCTTGTCCTCATGCAAGGCCTGGGTTGTTGTGTCTGAAAGCGTGGCCTTATCCTCCTGCGCCTCCTCCTGTTCCATCACGTGTGCTGCTGCTGGGTTAGCGTTGCCGGTCCCTGTTTATGGAACCTCTTATCTTTATTACATTTATGACTGCATGGCGGCAAAATGCATGCTATCCGCATGCTTCTTGTCCTCATGCAAGGCCTGGGTTGTTGTGTCTGAAAGCGTGGCCTTCTCCTCCTGCGCCTCCTCCTGTTCCATCACGTGTGCTGCTGCTGGGTTAGCGTTACCGGTCCCTGTTTATGGAACCTCTTATCTTTATTACATTTATGACTGCATGGCGGCAAAATGCATGCTATCCGCACGCTTCTTGTCCTCATGCAAGGCCTGGGTTGTTGTGTCTCAAAGCGTGGCCTTCTCCTCCTGCGCCTCCTCCTGTTCCATCACGTGTGCTGCTGCTGAGTTAGCGTTGCCGGTCCCTGTTTATGGAACCTCTTATCTTTATTACATTTATGACTGCATGGCGGCAAAATGCATGCTATCCGCACACTTCTTGTCCTCATGCAAGGCCTGGGTTGTTGTGTCTCAAAGCGTGGCCTTCTCCTCCTGCGCCAACCTCCTCCTGTTCCATCATGTGTGCTGCTGCTGGGTTAGCGTTACCGGTCCCTTTTCCTGGAACCTCTTATCTGTATTACATTTATGACTGCATGCCGACAAAAAGCATGTTACCTGTGCAAAGAAAACAGACATTTCCCGCATTTAAAAGACAGTTTTCCCTTTGAAACTTTAAAATCGATTTTCTCAAAAACTATAAGCTCTTTTTGCTAAAAAAAATTTCCACTTGTACCCACTCCCAAGGTGCACATACCCTGTAAATTTGGGGTATGTAGCATGTAAGGAGGCTTTACAAAGCACGAAAGTTCGAGTCCCCATTGACTTCCATTATGTTCGGAGTTCGGCGCGAACACCCGAACATCGCGGCCATGTTCGGCGAACGTTCACGAACCCGAACATCCAGGTGTTCGCCCAACACTAGTAAACACTGCTTAAAACTGTTAATTACAAGCCAGGATTGCAGCAGAGAGTGGCAGAAAAGACACAGAGGGGGTCTGGAGAACATAATGAATAGAATGGTATGCTTTTTGCTGCAAAAATAGTAGTACAGATTCTCTTTAAGTTCTGATATACTGTATATCTGAGTTTTTGCCTTTATCCATTGTTAATTGAAGTATTCCTGAATTTGAAGAGACTAGTTGGGGAACCATTTGTTAAGCATGTGCCTACATTGTCCAGTAAAAACATTTAAATGTAATCCATGAAATAAAAGACATTCAATCTGTGAGACAGCCAAATGCAAACTATGGGATATATGTGGACAGACACAGAATCAGATGCTAGTAAATATAAAAACTAAAAATCTGTTTCCTAAATAAAGCCATTCAGGATGATGGGTGGAGACCAATGACAAGACCTGGCGGGTGTTGATTTAATTGCCTAAATCTCCATATCCCAATCTCCATATCCTAAGCATTATTTTTATATGAAGTATATAGTTTATCCAAACTTCTTTAACCTGCTTAACACAAACTTTCACAAAATTGTCAGATGCTAATCTTTTCATGTTGATGCAAATGTGACGTTAATCTTCTACAAATGCATTCAGCTTGGAACTGGACCAATCATAATCATCAGCTAATGCATTTAACTGACCCGATTCCAAGATTATATTAAATGTGCAGCAACTCGAAAAGATTAGCATCTCATTGACCACCTCTAATAAACAGGTCTCTAGCACAATCTTGGTTAAGGGAAATGCATAGGACTTCTTTTCATCATATTTGGCTTATTGATTTACTGAGTTTAGCGATAAGCAGTTCAAATATATTATATTAAAACATATGAATTATTACAAACGAATGCTTGTTTTTTGGCGTGGCCAATCACCTGTACCTCCATCCAGTAATGTGTTGCGAGTAGAGATTGGTGAATCTGTTGTAGATTTTGCCACCTCAGAAATACCACTTGTTATTTTAATTGAGACAGTCGATCCATGTAAAGCCAGCATCAATCATTGTGTTCAGGGCTGTATTCCCCATCAGTCCCAATATCCGCTTATGTACAGTAATCCAGGCTAATCATCTCAATCAATCCTCAGCTTAGTTCCACCAGAAAATGACAGAAACCCCAGCACTGGCTCATTTTTCCCAGTGGGGATTCCTGAGTGACATTTAAATAAATGGTTATGACCATGAGTTTGATTGACATCAGTTTAATTGCCGGTCATTGTGCTTAATGCTGGGATTTACATAGCTGGATATTAATAAATGTATTACATTATTTTAATCATAAACTAAGTGGTGCAGTATATTTGTTGTATGATGAATATCAATACCAGATTTAAAATGTAAAAAACATCAAAAGTCATTAAGAACTAAAGCAGCATGTAGATGAAGTGTGTCTGTGCCCTTGCTTAATTAACCTCAGCATGCAAAGTACAACACTGTCTAGCAAGTCACACAGAGTATTTGACTCTTATCTTATTAGTGTATGATACATTGCTCTGTTAACATGCAGCCAGCTATCCCATCCCTAAGCTGGCTAAAAGTATGCCATCTGCCTTCTTCCTGAAAACATACACAGTGTACTGCCACTGGCATTGTATCAATATGTGTTTTGCCAATTGTTAAAGAAGCATCTGACAATACTCTTAGGGCCTGTTCACACTATATGCGTTCCTAGCCGTTTTCAGGGAACGCGTACTGGAACAAAAAACGCATAGAAACGGCTTCTAATGCTTTTGAATAGGCTAGTTCACATGCATGCGTATGAGACGCATACGTTTCTCATCCGCATTGCTGCACGCAGTTCTGTGCGATACGCATAGAAACGGACGCAATGAAAGTCTATGGACGCGTATCAAAAACGCGTACTATTGCGTTTTTAGCGTCCGTTTTCCTCTGCGGTTCCCATAATTCTTTTTTTCCCCTGGGTCACGTGTTTGTGCAAAACGCAATAGAAAACGCATTCAAACGCAAGAAAAACGCATGCGTTTTTCAACTTGCGTTTCTTTGAATTTATACACGTTCTACAAACGCAGCAAGTATGAACAGGCCCTTACTGCTGTTTTGAAAATCTTGTTGCCATACAGATGGCCACATTTGCATAAAGTTTCTTTGAAAATATTCCATTATACTTACATATTCAAGTAAGAAAAGCGTGTGCTTGAATATTGTGAACATTCTTCTCAAGTTGAATTTGTGTTACTAGTCTCTATGCATACCTTATAATGAATGACTCAGGTAGCTGTAAGATGTGCCAAGTCATTCCAAACTTTATTTTGTGGCATTGCCCTTTACTCAAAACACAAAATTCAACTCGTAAAGAACTATATGCAGCAAAAAGGACAAGGATTTGTGCAGCAGATGGTATAGTCTACAGTGGCAAGACACCCATGAAAGGTACTTCCAGAAACACCATGCAAGGGTACCCTGGCCTAGACAACTGCAGCTGTTTTAATGGAAAAAGTGATTCTACTAAATACTGATTTCATATATGGTATTTTGTTTATCACACTTTTTATAATATTTATAGGTAATAAAAATGATTCATATTTCAGAAAACATTTCTGCTTTACAGAAACTTTCACAAGTGTCCTGACTTTTTCACAATGCCATGTGTACATTACCAATAGTACTTGATGCAATAATTATATTATTATTATTATTATTTTACAGTGCAGTTATTCCTGCACAGAAAATGTTTAATTAGTATTAGGGGAAAATTAGTTAGTTGATGCAATAATGTTTTGGTGTCTCATGGAAGCAATCCACAGAAAGATATCTCCTCTATTTAAAGACAGACAACATTAATACAGAGAGCAAAACCTGACAGCCAACCTGTGGCTGGTGGATCTGGCGCACAGACCTTATTTCTCACCTATACTGATGGCATAGAAATTTCTAAAGACTTACAGCAAATGTTTAAAGAGTAGCCAAGGAGGTGTACAGAAGGAGATCTCTAGCTGTAACCATGTTTCTGGCAGGGTGAGCAAAGTTTGCCCCTCCACAGCACCATGTTCACATTCTGGAACCTCACATTTTCTATGCATAAGGAACATCAGGGGCAACAAATTGACTATGTCCTATTACCCATACATTTAGTACCAAATGTAATTCAAGCAAACAAAGGTGATATTCTTCACACTGACCATGCGGCCATTCAATTTAAATTGATTATAAACTCACTCCCAAAATCACTTTTTTGGGGGGGAAATTCCCAAACCAGTTATCAACTTCTCCTGAAGCTGTTTGCTGGCTTAAAAATGTCTTTATAATTATATTGTTTGCATTGCTCTTTTTTTATATATATATATATATTTTCGCATATTACTCATCTTGATAAATCACTTTTTATTTACTATTACATGTGTGGGATACTTGGGCGAGTAATCAGCTTTTAATTATTATTCAGCATTTTCTATATTATTTTTTCTCTTAAAAGCTTCTGGCTGACTTATCCAAAAGAAAACAAGACCTCCGTATCAAGCCCAAGACAGAGGCACTCACACGCTTTATGGACCTGAACCAGTTTTATATGCTCCTGTACTACCTGATGAAGCGGGACTGTTGACCACGAAACGTGTTGCGATTTTATGGAGCTGTGAATAAATTGTATATTTTTTACTCTGCATTTGAGTATATGTCCACTACCAGAGGGAGGTAAGTCCACCTCGACTTCCCTCTTTTTATCATTTTTAGAACATTGTTTTACTCTGCTTGGTGCCTCTGTTTGTACATATTACAGCACAGTATCAAGCCCAGTGATCATCTGGGAAGCAGTGTGAGGACAATTGATCAGATACTGTAAAAAAAACACTAAAATTTAAAACAACAAAGTTCTGAGCGTACTCCAAAATAGATCCCTGGAAAATAAAAGCACAATGGGACCTTAATCTTTGATACTGAGTTTTATTGATTTTCTGTTTGCATTGAGGAATGACAACTGCAGGTGTCACTCAAACCAGTGGATATTCTGGTCCTGAATGGGAGGGGTTTCCCTCCCAATCTGTATTTGGTGGGCTATAATTAAAGAATTTGTGTATGAAACGCATCAGCTTCCATTTGTGTCTTCTTGACTGCACCAATGCAATTTATCTGGATTTTACCACATCACGATGCACTGCGGGCTCTTGTGCTGTTCCTGTGTCATCGTCCTGTGAGATGATTGGCAGGCACTACCGATGCATGAGGGGGATGAAGTGCATTGCTTGTTTGGGTATCTTTTTCAGACCTCCTCAGATATATCTTTGAGTGAAGCTGGGACTTGATAAAACGACTTTCCCTACTTAAAAAATATGCATCTTAAAGTGAACCTGAGGTGAGAGTGACATGGAGGCTGCCGAAACTAGAAAGAACATTATTACTACTGCAAATCTTATGGTCCTTTATCCACTGGTGGTGTTGTTAGGTGCTTCATGACTGTGTGCTCCAGTATTCTGTTCTTGTTGCCTGGACATAGGCGCTATGTCCAAGAGAAACACCCACCCAACCCCTCCCCTCCATGGCCGCAATAGTAAAAAAAATGTTTAAAATAAAAATAGGAAAAAAAAATAGAAAAGTGTTTATGTGTCATCAATTTGCCTGAAGGTCCATACCCATGAACCAATGTTTGTGGTGACTTTTTAACGGCGGCCTACTTTTTTTCAAGACAAACGATTGTTTTTGTGATATTGTGCAAAAATTAGTTAAACAATGCTTAGCAACATTTGTCAATTGCAACAGTTGTGATGGATCACTGAGCGACCAATAAATCAGATCCCCATTGCCCATGATAATTTTAATGCGCTGGTTTAACCACTTCAGCCTTCAGTCGTTTTTCACCTTATGCATCCGAGCAATTTTTATCTCCCACTCATTCACCAATAACTTTATCACTAATTATCACAATTAATTGATCTATATCTTATTTTTTCCGCCACCAATTAGGCTTTCTTCGGATGGTACATTTTGCTGAGAATTATTTTTTTCTAAATGCATTTTAACAGGAATATTAAGAAAAAAATGGAAAAAAAAATCATTATTTCTCAATTTTCAGCCATTAAAGCTTTAAAATAATACATGCTACCATAATTCAAACACACACATTTAATTGCCCATTTGTCCCGGTTATTACACCATTTAAATTATGTCCCTATCACAATGCATGGTGCCAATATTTTATTTGGAAATAAAGGTGAATTTTTTCAGTTTTGCATCCATCACTATTTACAATCTTATAATTTAAAAAAAATATTAGTAATATACCCTCTTGACATGCATATTAAAAAAGTTCAGACCCTTAGGTAACTATTTACGTGTTTGCTTTTTCTTTTTAATTGTAATTTTTTTTTTTTTAGTTAAAATTTTTATTTGGGTATTTTTTTGGGTGTGTCTAATGCTGGGGGGCATACTTTGACCACCCAGCGCAACAAGGCTAAGTAGCTGGATAATTGAAGAGGCTCCACAGATGGACACAGGAGTAATGAACAAGGGAGCAAGATTTCCCAGAGCAACTGCAGCTCTGGGCCGCCTATCAGGCTAGATGCTAAGTGATACAATACACAGCAGACGTAGTCGGTAACAGGCTTGAGTCATACACGTTAATTCAGATGTCAGTCGTATTGGAAGGATTAGGCAGATTCGTAGTCGAGGGGCAGTCAAAGGTCGGTACACAATACAATATTACAAATAATACAATACTGACTGACTAGTGTACATATATATCGTGCTGATGCACAATATATGAAATGTAGCTCTCAAATAACTCACTAGCTAAAGCACAAGTAATGACAATTAACAAGACAGACAACAGACAGACAGACGGAATGCTTAGCCAATCTAGTCGATGTTTCAGCGACGGCAACATTCACACTGAGATAGACAAGACTAACAGGTAGGAGCCAAACTAATGGCAACCGCTGCTATAGTG
This sequence comes from Hyperolius riggenbachi, assembly GCF_040937935.1. Classification (NCBI taxonomy): domain Eukaryota; kingdom Metazoa; phylum Chordata; class Amphibia; order Anura; family Hyperoliidae; genus Hyperolius; species Hyperolius riggenbachi. The sequence goes on along the minus strand of NC_090649.1, from coordinate 367,756,348 downwards.
CGTCCTCAAGAACAAGGCAAGAACAAGGCTAGAAGGAGTACTACCAGTCACCAACGTGGTGCTGGCAAAATCCAAACTATCAGGATCAGAAGGACTTCACTGATCCCCGCAGGTCAGCAAATGTGCAGCAGACATGAAAATACAGAGCAAGGTATTATACATTTTTACAATAACAACTTTCACAGCATAGACCTAACGACAACTCAGAGAGCTGAACGCTATGTCGGGCGGAGTCTGAAATGGGAGGCAGACTTTTATGCAGGCATCAGCCGATGAATGCAGGTATGAAAATTTCCACACAGCCAGGGGCGTACCTAGGGACTCGTACTGGTGACTTCAGCGCTGCTAGCGGGACCGGGAGAGGAGCCAGGAGGACGCCGGGGGACCTCGCAGCCTACGGTGGGCTGGAGGAAGCCCCAGGTAAGCTCAAATTGTGATTTTAAAACCTGCTCAGGGTCCCTTTAACCACTTCCCGACCGCCGTATGTACAATTGGCGGCCGGGAAGTGCACCCCGCAAGGACCGCCGTATTGACAATTGGCGGCGGTCCTTGTAGGGGCATGGGCGGAGCGATCGCGTCATCAGTGACGCGATCCTCCGCCTCCGCCTGGCGCCGCTCACCCGCCGCAACATCCCGCCGGCTATACGGAAGCGCCGGCGGGATGTTAACCCCGCGATCGCCGCATACAAAGTGTATAATACACTTTGTAATGTTTACAAAGTGTATTATACAGGCTGCCTCCTGCCCTGGTGGTCCCAGTGTCCGAGGGACCACCAGGGCAGGCTGCAGCCACCCTAGTCTGCACCAAAGCACACTGATTTCTCCCCCCCCTGCCCCAGATCGCCCACAGCACCCATCAGACCCCCCCCTGCCCACCCCCCAGACCCCTGTTTGCACCCAATCACCCCCCTAATCACCCATCAATCACTCCCTGTCACTATCTGTCAACGCTATTTTTTTTTTATCCCCCACCCTGCTCCGTGCCCCCTCCTGATCACCCCCCACTCCTCAGATTCTCCCCAGACCCCCCCCCTGTTTACTGTATGCATCTATCCCCCTGATCACCTGTCAATCACCTGTCAATCACCCATCAATCACCCGTCAATCACCCCGTCACTGCCACCCATCAGCCAGCCCCTAACCTGCCCCGTGCGGGCAATCTGATCACCCCCCCACACCAATAGATCGCCCGCAGATCCGACATCAGATCACCTCCCAAATCCATTGTTTACATCTATTCTCTCCTCTAAACACCCACTAATTACCTATCAATCACCCATCAATCACCCCCTATCACCACCTGTCACTTTTACCTATCAGATCAGACCCTAATCTGCCCCTTGCGGGCACCCAATCACCCGCCCACACGCTCAGATTGCCCTCTGACCCCCCCTTATCAATTCACCAGTGCATTAATTACATCTGTTCTTCCCTGTAATAACCCACTGATCACCTGTCAATCACCTGCCAATCACCTATCACCCATCAATCACCCCCTGTCACCCCCTGTCACTGCCACCCATCAATCAGCCCCTAACCTGCCCCTTGCGGGCAATCTGATCACCCACCCACACCATTAGATCGCCCGCAAACCCGCCGTCAGATTACCTCCCAAATGTATTGTTTACATCTGTTATCTTCTCTAAACACCCACTAATTACCCATCAATCACCCATCAATCACCCCCTATCACCACCTGTCACTGTTACCTATCAGATCAGACCCTAATCTGCCCCTTGCGGGCACCCAATCACCCGCCCACACGCTCAGATTGCCCTCAGACCCCCCCTTATCAATTCGCCAGTGCATTAATTACATCTGTCCTTCCCTGTAATAACCCACTGATCACCTGTCAATCACCTGCCAATCACCTATCACCCATCAATCACCCCCTGTCACTGCCACCCAACAATCAGCCCCTAACCTGCCCCTTGCGGGCAATCTGATCACCCACCCACACCAATAGATCGCCCGCAGATCCGACATCAGATCACCACCCAAGCGCAGCGTTTACATCTATTCTCTCCTCTAAACACCCACTAATTACCCATCAATCACCCCCTATCACCACCTGTCACTGTTACCCATCAGATCAGACCCTAATCTGCCCCTTGCGGGCACCCAATCGCCCGCCTACACGCTCAGATTGCCCTCAGACCCCCCCTTATCAATTCGCCAGTGCAATATTTACATCTGTTCTCCCCTGTAATAACCCACTGATTACCTGTCAATCACCTATCAATCACCCATCAATCACCCCCTGTCACTGCCACCCATCAATCACCCCCTGTCACTGCCACCCATCAATCACCCGCTGTCACTGCCACCCATCAATCAGCCCCTAACCTGCCCCTTGCGGGCAAACTGATCACCCACCCACACCAATAGATCGCCCGCAGATCCGACATCAGATCACCACCCAAGCGCAGTGTTTCCATCTATTCTCTACCCTAAACACCCACTAATTACCCATCAATCACCCCCTGTTACTGCTACCTATCAGATCAGACCCCTATCTGCCCCTAGGGCACTCACTCACCCGCCCACACCCTCAGAATGCCCTCAGACCCCAGCCCTGATCACCTCGCCAGTGCATTGCTTGCATCTATTCCCCCCTCTAATCACACCTTGAGACACCCATCAATCACCTCCTGTCACCCCCTAGCACACCTACCCATCAGATCAGGCCCCAATTTGCCCCGTGTGGGCTCCTGATCACTCGGCCAATCCCTCAGATCCCCCTCAACCCCCTTCCGATCACCTCCCCAGTGCATTGATTGCATCTATTTTCCCCTCTAACCACCCCCTGAGACACCCATCAATCACCTCCTGTCACCCCCCTAGCACTCCTATCCATCAGATCAGGCCCAATACAACCTGTCATCTAAAAGGCCACCCTGCTTATGACCGGTTCCACAAAATTCGCCCCCTCATAGACCACCTGTCATCAAAATTTGCAGATGCTTATACCCCTGAACAGTCATTTTGAGACATTTGGTTTCCAGACTACTCACGGTTTTGGGCCTGTAAAATGCCAGGGCGGTATAGGAACCCCACAAGTGACCCCATTTTAGAAAAAAAGACACCCCAAGGTATTCTGTTAGGTGTATGACGAGTTCATAGAAGATTTTATTTTTTGTCAAAAGTTAGCGGAAATTAATTTTTATTGTTTTTTTTTCACAAAGTGTCATTTTTCACTAACTTGTGACAAAAAATAAAATCTTCTATGAACTCGCCATACACCTAACGGAATACCTTGGGGTGTCTTCTTTCTAAAATGGGGTCACTTGTGGGGTTCCTATACTGCCCTGGCATTTTAGGGGCCCTAAACCGCGAGGAGTAGTCTAGAAAACAAATGCTTCAAAATGACCTGTGAATAGGACGTTGGGCCCCTTAGCGCACCTAGGCTGCAAAAAATTGTCACACATGTGGTACCGCCGTACTCAGGAAAAGTAGTATAATGTGTTTTGGGGTGTATTTTTACACATACCCATGCTGGATGGGAGAAATTTCTATGTAAATGGACAATTGTGTGTAAAAAAATCAAACAATTGTCATTTACAGAGATATTTCTCCCACTTAGCATGGGTATGTGTAAAAATACACCCCAAAACGCATTATACTACTTCTCCTGAGTACGGCGGTACCACATGTGTGGCACTTTTTTACACCCTAAGTACGCTAAGGGGCCCAAAGTCCAATGAGTACCTTTAGGATTTCACAGGTCATTTTGCGACATTTGGTTTCAAGACTACTCCTCACGGTTTAGGGCCCCTAAAATGCCAGGGCAGTATAGGAACCCCACAAATGACCCCATTCTAGAAAGAAGACACCCAAAGGTATTCCGTACGGAGTATGGTGAGTTCATAGAAGATTTTATTTTTTGTCACAAGTTAGCGGAAAATGACACTTTGTGAAAAAAAACTATTAAAATCAATTTCCGCTAACTTGTGACAAAAAAATAAAAACTTCTATGAACTCACCATACTCCTAACGGAATACCTTGGGGTGTCTTCTTTCTAAAATAGGGTCATTAGTGGGGTTCCTATACTGCCCTGGCATTTTAGGGGCCCTAAACCGTGAGGAGTAGTCTTGAAACAAAAATGACCTGTGAAATCCTAAAGGTACTCATTGGACTTTGGGCCCCTTAGTGCAGTTAGGGTGTAAAAAAGTGCCACACATGTGGTATCGCCGTACTCGGGAGAAGTAGTATAATGTGTTTTGGGGTGTATTTTTACACATACCCATGCTGGGTGGGAGAAATACCTCTGTAAATGACAATCTTTTGATTTTTTTACACACAATTGTCCATTTACAGAGGTATTTCTCCCACCCAGCATGGGTATGTGTAAAAATACACCCCAAAACACATTGTACTACTTCTCCCGAGTATGGCGATACCACATGTGTGGCACTTTTTTGCACCCTAACTGCGCTAAAGGGCCCAAAGTCCAATGAGTACCTTTAGAATTTCACAGGTCATTTTGAGAAATTTCGTTTCAAGACTACTCCTCACGGTTTAGGGCCCCTAAAATGCCAGAGCAGTATAGGAACCCCACAAATGACCCCATTTTAGAAAGAAGACACCCCAAGGTATTCCGTTAGGAGTATGGTGAGTTCATAGAAGATTTTATTTTTTGTCAAAAGTTAGCGGAAATTGATTTTAATTGTGTTTTTTCACAAAGTGTCATTTTCCGCTAACTTTTGACAAAAAATAAAATCTTCTATGAACTCACCATACTCCTAACGGAATACCTTGGGGTGTCTTCTTTCTAAAATGGGGTCATTTGTGGGGTTCCTATACTGCCCTGGCATTTTAGGGGCCCTAAACCGTGAGGAGTAGTCTTGAAATGAAATTTCTCAAAATGACCTGTGAAATTCTAAAGGTACTCATTGGACTTTGGGCCCTTTAGCGCAGTTAGGGTGCAAAAAAGTGCCACACATGTGGTATCGCCGTACTCAGGAGAAGTAGTATAATGTGTTTTGTGGTGTATTTTTACACATACCCATGCTGAGTGGGAGAAAGATCTCTGTAAATGGACAATTGTGTGTAAAAAAAATTAACAAATTGTCATTTACAGAGATATTTCTCCCACCCAGCATGGGTATGTGTAAAAATACACCCCAAAACACATTATACTACTTCTCCTGAGTACGGCAATACCACATGTGTGGCACTTTTTTGCAGCCTAACTGCGCTAAGGGGTCCAAAGTCCAATGAGCACCTTTAGGCTTTACAGGGGTGCTTACAATTTAGCACCCCCCAAAATGTCAGGACAGTAAACACACCCCACAAATGACCCCATTTTGGAAAGTAGACCCTTCAAGGTATTCAGAGAGGGGCATGGTGAGTCCGTGGCAGATTTCATTTTTTTTTTGTCGCAAGTTAGAAGAAATGGAAACTTTTTTTTTTTTTTTTTTTCCCACAAAGTGTCATTTTCCGCTTACTTGTGACAAAAAAATAATATCTTCTATGAACTCACTATGCCTCTCAGTGAATACTTTGGGATGTCTTCTTTCCAAAATGGGGTCATTTGGGGGGTATTTATACTATCCTGGAATTCTAGCCCCTCATGAAACATGACAGAGGGTCAGAAAAGTCAGATTGCTTGAAAATGGGAAAATTCACTTTTTGCACCATAGTTTGTAAACGCTATAACTTTTACCCAAACCAATAAATATACACTGAATGGTTTTTTTTTATCAAAAACATGTTTGTCCACATTTTTCGCGCTGCATGTACACAGAAATTTTACTTTATTTGAAAACTGTCAGCACAGAAAGTTAAAAAAATCATTTTTTTGCCAAAATTCATGTCTTTTTTGCTGAATATAATAAAAAGTAAAAATCGCAGGAGCAATCAAATAGCACCAAAAGAAAGCTTTATTAGTGACAAGAAAAGGAGCCAAAATTCATTTAGGTGGTAGGTTGTATGAGCGAGCAATAAACCGTGAAAGCTGCAGTGGTCTGAATGGAAAAAAAGTGGCCGGTCCTTAAGGGGTAGAAAGCCCTAGGTCCTCAAGTGGTTAAGGCTATGGAGGACGGAAATGAAGAAATAGTGTATCTTTTTATTTTTTTTTCCTCCCCCATTGAAGTGCATAAAGAATTCCTTAATTACTAAAAAAAAAAAAAAAAAAAAAAACACCCACAAAAAGCATCACATTTGTGGCGAAAAACAAGATATAGATTATTTAGGTGTGATAAGTAGTGATAAAGCTATTGGTGAGTGAAAGGGAGCAATGCTGAAATGGAGAAATTTTCTTACGTCCATAAGGTGACAACAACCCTGAGGGCTGAAGTGGTTAAAAAAAAAATATGACAAAAAACACCCCTTGCTTAACTCCCCATATTTTCTTGACATTGTTAATTTAATGCCAGACAGCAGGTGTTCTGTCTTACAGGTTTTATTTTCATGAGCATTATCTGTAACATCACTGCCTGACTTTTTTGGTAGCATTATTCTCAGTGACTGATGGGCATTATATATGACATTTCCCCAGTGTGTCTCCAGTGAGTTATCTGTATCACTTACTCCCCAGGAATGGAAAGACTCTGTGTAATAAACATTCTATAAGGGCTGGTGCACACCAAAACCCGCTAGCAGATCCGCAAAATGCTAGCAGATTTTTAAACGCTTTTTTTTATTTTTATGAGGCGTTTTGCTAGCGTTTTGCGGATTGCTGCTGCGGTTTTCAGTATAGTAGATTTCATATATTGTTACAGTAAAGCTGTTACTGAACAGCTTCTGTAACAAAAACGCCTGCAAAACCGCTCTGAACAGGCGTTTTTCAGAGCGGTTTGCGTTTTTCCTATACTTAACATTGAGGCAGAAACGCATCCGAAATCCAAAAAATGCCTCACCCAGGCATTTTTCGTTTCTGCAAAACGCCTGCCGCTCTGGTGTGCACCACCCCATTGAGATACATTGACCAAGCAGATCCGCAGCCGCAAGCGGATCTGAAAACGCCCAAAAAGCCGCTCGGTGTGCACCAGCCCTCAAACATCTTTCAAGACTGACAGTCAAGTTTGTATGATATTTTGCCTGACAGACATTAAGTTAAATAGGACTTGTGTGCATTTTGTGTGACATTTTGTTTAAAGGCATTCTGTGTGTCATTTCTCCAGTGACTGATGAGCATTCTAGAAGACATTTTCGGTATCTTGAATTTCTTCTATAGCCTATAGGCATTTTTGTTTAGATTGTTGACAGGTATTTTTATCAGCATTTTGAGTGACATTTTCCCTGAGCCACAAGCACTGAGACATGACATTATGGTAGGTTCTCGTGGTGGGCCGCTAGTGATCAGAACAGTCTGGTGACAAACCTTCCTCTAGAACGTAACATCAGGAGCAGGGCCTTCAACTCACTTCATTCATTCTTATTTCCATAGTAACAAGTCCAGAAACCATTCATAACCATTTATAAGGCTATGGAGTGTACTGGGTGCCATGTAGGTGCAAGGTGTCATGTGAATGTAGGGGGGCATTTTAGTACTGGGAGGAAGCTAAGGAGGTGCTGGATGCCATGTGAATTTGTATCTTTATCTGTTACAGCTGAGTGGTGGACCCATGGGGCTCTCTCTAGCAGGATATCAGGTGTCTCTGTGTTTAACTGGTGACCTGCCCAATTTGAATAGTTGGCTTGCAGTCTCCCACTGAGTCGAAATGAGCCAAGAGGCGCAGGATGGCCGGCTGTGTGCAGAGCTTGTCTTAAAGCGGCTGCACTGTGGGAGACAGTGTTCTGCATTTTCAGCATAGGAATAGGCCAGAGCGCATCCTTTACGTAGGACTGTGCTCCAACATCTGTCCTTAAAGATGGACCTGACCAGCAGAGACATGAGTGGTTGGCTAGTTATGCTTCCTGTCTGATTATCTGTAATGCTTCTTTTGAATTATGATGGGTAGCTGCAGAGCTTAATTAAAGGACACCCGAGGTGAAAATAAACTATTGATATAAACAATTGTATCTATCCTCCTTCTCCTAAAAATGACTTTTTAAGATATTCCACAGTTTTATTTTATATTTAAATCTACTTTTTAAGTTTTTTACTGTTTCATTGTATTGCTCAATGACACATTGACTGAAGTATGCCAGAGCTAAAATCTATGAATTATTGACCTTTTTATCTCTTTACTGCTCTCAGAAGCCATTTTCTGCTAGGAAAGTGTTTTATAGTTGTAATTTCTTATCAGTAAGGGTCACACTGTAGTCTGGCCCAGTCCTGACTCAGGAACTGCCACTTGCATACCTGATGTTCAACTCTTTCAGGCAGAGAAAGAAAAAAAGAAACACAACATAGTTTATATTGTGTGCTAGGCACTGTACATACACATGTCTATCTTATCATGTTGCATGTCACCTTGGGTATCTTTTAAGTTGGGAGATTTGGTTAAGAATGTTTATCTGAAAAGCTTTTCGTCACCTTGTACCAACTAGAAAAGCCCTCCAAAGGAGGGTGACAGTTCACAAGGGTGAGAAGAGGCGCCCAGAATGTAATAAAACTTTGTTAAAAACAATAAAAAGTTGAGGTGGCTTAACTCAAATGAAGACAAATTCATATCCAAATCCAAATCAAGTGCCAGAGAAGTGCAATGAGCTGTTATAAGAAGTGCAAATCAAGTGCCAGAGAAGTGCAATGAGCCGTCATAAGAAGTGCAAATCAAGTGCCAGAGAAGTGCAATGAGCCGTCATAAGAGGTGCAAATCAAGTGCCAGAGAAGTGCAATGAACCGTCATAAGAAGTGCAAATCAAGTGCTAGAGAAGTGCAATGAGTGGTCATAAGAGGTGCAAAGCAAGTGCCAGAGAAGTGCAATGAGCCGTCATAAGAAGTGCAAATCAAGTGCCAGAGAAGTGCAATGAGTGGTCATAAGAAGTGCAAATCAAGTGCCAGAGAAGTGCAATGAGCCGACATAAGGCTCCTTATGTCGGCTCATTGCACTTCTCTGGTACTTGATTTGGCCTGAGGAAGTGGGCTCAGACCCATGAAATGCATTGCCAGTGCTAATAAAATGTATTTTTTATATAATTTTGTCTTCATTTGAGGTAAACCACCTCAACTTTTACTCATTTAGTGTTTTTAACAAAGTTTTATTACATTCTAGGTGCCTCTTCCCTCCTTTATTCCAGTTCCAAGCTGCATACAATTAGCTTTTACATGTAAGTTGGAATGGTTAGCATCTCATTGACCACCTCTAGCCATAATACATCAATAACATTACTGTTTTGGACTCTTAGGTCCTTAACTAGTTGACCACTGAGGGGTTTTCCCCTTAACCTCCTCAGTGTTCCGTTTTTCCTGGATTTCTGTGCAAAAAGTGTTTCAGTTAATTTTCTTAACCTTTTTTACTGTAACTTGAAAAAGTGTCAAGCAGAGGTCTAGTATACATTATAAGTATAATAAAAGCTTAAAACATAAAATAAAATAAAACCTAAATTTCAAAATTACTCCCCAAAATAAATTTCTGATCATTTACACTTCCAAGCTGCAGCTGCTCAACCTGCACTAATACAAATGTAAAGGTGGCCAAATATCTAGCGATGATGGGCAGATTCAACCAAGAGACAAATCTCTTTCTGATCTGATTAGAGAGAGATCTGTCGGCTGCCCATTTACCGCAGGCTGATATCTGATTGATTTCAGCATGAAATCTCTTAAGAATAGGTGGAGCCCGACGCTTCACCGCTGCCCCCCTAGTGTATACATGTTTCCCCTGTTTGTGCATTTACAGTGGCTTGCAAAAGTATTCGGCCCCCTTGAAGTTTTCCACATTTTATCACATTACTGCCACAAACATGAATCAATTTTATTGGAATTCCACGTGAAAGGCCAATACAAAGTGGTGTACATGTGAGAAGTGGAACGAAAATCATACATCATTCCAAACATTTTTTATAAATCAATAACTGCAAAGTGACGTGTGCGTAATTATTCAGCCCCCTTTGGTCTGAGTGCAGTCAGTTGCCCATAGACATTGCCTGATGGGTGCTAATGACTAAATAGAGTGCACCTATGTGTAATCTAATGTCAGTACAAATACAGCTGCTCTGTGACGGCCTCAGAGGTTCTCTAAGAGAATATTGGGAGCAACAACACTATGAAGTCCAAAGAACACACCAGACAGGTCAGGGTTAAAGTTATTGAGGAAATTCAAAGCAGGCTTAGGCTACAAAAAGATTTCCAAAGCCTTGAACACCCCACGAAGCACTGTTCAAGCGATCATTCAGAAATGGAAGGAGTATGGCACAACTGTACACCTACCAAGACAAGGCCGTGTACCTAAACTCACAGGCCGAACAAGGAGAGCGCTGATCAGAAATGCAGTCAAGAGGCCCATGGTGACTCTGGACGAGCTGTAGAGATCTACAGCTCAGGTGGGGGAATCTGTCCATAGGACAACTATTAGTCGTGCACTGCACAAAGTTGGCTCTTATGGAAGAGTGGCAAGAAGAAAGCCATTGTTAACAGAAAAGCATAAGAAGTCCCGTTTGCAGTTTGCCACAAGCCATGTGGGGGACACAGCAAACATGTGGAAGAAGGTGCTCTGGTCAGATGAGACCAAAATGGAACTTTTTGGCCAAAATGCAAAACGCTATGTGTGGCAGAAATCTAACACTGCACATCACTCAGCACACACCATCCCCACTGTCAAATATGGGTTTATATGTTATCCTAGTATAGGAAGCAAGGTACAGGTGTGGCCAGTATAGGTAGCCAGGTTTAGGTGTTCCCCAGTATAGGAAGCCAGGTACAGGTTTGGCCAGTATAGGGAGCCAGGTTTAGGTGTTCCCCAGTATAGGTTAGAAAGGTACAGGTAGCTTTGTATATGTGTCCCCCTCCCCCTGTTTCCTACCCCCAGGACCTCCCCTGATCCCCGGCGCTCAAAGCATACCTCCACACAACTTGGGTCTCCTCCGTACGGATGATCGGAACCCCGATGGCGTCATGATGTCACTAACACAATTATGCCGCCGGGTCTCGATATTCCACAGGAAGAATGCTGTGAGTGCTGGGGATCAGGGGAAATCAGGGGGAGGGGACACATATAGTAAGCTACCTACATTTCTATCCTATACTGGGGATACCTATAGGCTAGGAAACCTCTTGGTCAGCATGCCCTTAATGGTGACAGGCTTACCACTTACATCTTCTTTTTCCTGACCATCACTATTACGGGCTAAACGCCAGGGAGGTTAAGGACCAGAGCAATTTTCACCTTTCAGAACTCCTCCCTTTCATTCGACCAATAACCTAATCACTACTTATCACAACAAAATGTTATACATCTTGGGTTTTTTTCACCATCAATTAGGCTTTCTTTGGGTCGTACATTATGCTAAGAATTATTTTATTCTAAATGCATTTTAAGGTAAATAATAACATTTTTTTTAAAATGCATTACTTCTCATTTTTTGGCCATTATAGTTTTAAAATAAAATGTTCCATTGTAAATAAAACTCACACATTTTATATGATTTTATATGCCCATTTGTCCTGGTTATTGCAACGTTTAAAATAATTCCCTAGTACAATGTATTATTGTTACAATGAGAATGTCCGCGCCAATAACACAATGGGCTTGATTCAATAAACCGTGCTAAGTGTTAGCACGCCTGTGAAAAGCCCTATATCACGCCTAAAGTTAGTTTAGGCGTGATAAATTCACACAGCACGCAAAGTCCCACCCGCAACACTTTGTGCGCGTTGCGCGCGAAATGGCGCATCGCGGAGCGCCGAAAACAGCGCACCCGATGTGCCTATAAGGTCGCATTTGGTGCGACCTTAACGTCGCATTGTGCGACGTTAAGGTCACACCTAATACAACCTTATAAGCGCATCGGGTGCGCCGTTTTTGTCGCACCGCGATGCAACATTTTGCTCACACCGTGCTGTGCGTGTGCAAAGTTTTGCGCGCGGGACTTTGCGTGCGATGTGAATTTAATAAACAGTGCTAACCCCCCAGTTAGCACCCTAGTTATCACGCCCAAGGTCTTTAGGCGTGCTAACTGGGTTAGCACCGTTTACTGAATGAAGCCCAATGTCTCACATTATAAGCAATCCAAACTGAGTTCGCTGCAGGTAGTTCCAGTTGTAATACGATTCAATGTGACAGTCCCGCTGCACTCTCCTCAAATTCCTACAATGAATAAAAGCAATCTCTCATAGCGTGATACTGCATAGGCATTCAAACTTCCTTCATTGCACATCAAGCATGCCTCTCCCAGTGTTTGTGAATCACACCGTGCTCACCACTATTGTGAGTTCACTGCACACCCCCTTCCAGCAGCAGCTCACTAGATCAAAAACACCTCAGTTTGCAGGTGGATCACACGCTTATTGAAATTCCTCACTGCTGCATATAAATGAACCAACCGGATCACAATCTTCAATGTATCAAAATTCCGTTTTAAAGCATAAAAAATAAACATTCAAACAACATTGCGTAGCACTGTTAAAAAGTTAGCTTCCAATTCCTCGCATTAATTGCACTTATGCGCTCTAGTGCACATCACATATCAGTTTGCCCTGCTGTCCATCTGGCTTGGTTCATCCGGGGCGTCCCGCTAGCTCACTGTAATCCCAGTTGCGGCGGTGGATATCCATATAGCGCAATCCTTCCCAGCTGGTAGGCGTGCTGACATCAAAACAATTGAGGAGTGAAGCACTGGGTTAGGAGGGGCTGATGGGATAGAGAATTTGGGTTTTAGGGGGTAGTATACTGGAAAAAAGAGGGGGGTTGGTTGGGGAACACAGTAGTATTTATTTTTAAACTTTGCATATGATTTGTAATGGATGCCTATTCCTGCTGACACATTAACTAGTTCATGGGCTTGAGGTATTATAATCACAACGTAAAAAGGGGGTGGGGCAAATGAGGGGGATCACATAATTATGTGTGGCACACTTAAAGAGACACTGAAGCGAAAAAAAAAATTATGATATTATGATTTGTATGTGTAGTACAGCTAAGAAATAAAACATTTAGGGCTGGTGCACACCAAAACCCGCTAGCAGATCCGCAAAACGCTAGCAGATTTTTAAACGCTTTTTTTTATTTTTATGAGGCGTTTTGCGGATTGCTGCTGCGGTTTTCAGTATAGTAGATTTCATATATTGTTACAGTAAAGCTGTTACTGAACAGCTTCTGTAACAAAAACGCCTGCAAAACCGCTCTGAACAGGCGTTTTTCAGAGCGGTTTGCGTTTTTCCTATACTTAACATTGGGGCAGAAACGCATCCGAAATCCAAAAAATGCCTCACCCAGGCATTTTTCGTTTCTGCAAAACGCCTGCCGCTCTGGTGTGCACCACACCATTGAGATACATTGACCAAGCAGATCCGCAGCCGCAAGCGGATCTGAAAACGCCCAAAAAGCCGCTCGGTGTGCACCAGCCCTTAGATCAGATACATCAGTCTAATTGTTTCCAGTACAGGAAGAGTTAAGAAACTCCAGTTGTTATCTCTATACAAAAAAGCCATTAAGCTCTACGACTTTCAAAGTCGTGGAGAGGGCTGTTTTCTGACTTTTATTATATCAACTGTTAGTTAACTATTTACTTTTTCTCTGCCAGAGGAGAGGTCATTAGTTTACAGACTGCTCTGAAAGAATCATTTTGAATGCTCAGTGTTGTGTAATCTGCACATATTAGTTAATGATGCAATGTTAGAAAAAACACTATATACATGAAAATAAAAATATGAGAATATTTTCTTTGCTGCTAATCTTCTAGTAATTATTCATAGTATACAACCAATTCATTATATCATATATATTTTTTCGCTTCAGTGTCTCTTTAAGGCATCAATATATTGGAATGACACGATTATGATGGAACATGAATCTAAAATTAGCAAGAATATAACTGCATATGTTTGATTTGAGCTGATTGGGGTCATATTGGATTGTAGTGAGAGGATGCCCCCTTATATGTGTAAAGTGATGAAGAGGGTTAATGACAGATGGGGCATGCATATTGAGTCTGCGTTTATCAGTGCGCAAAATTGAATCACAAGATTATGCATATTGAATGAGATTTGCAATGTATTAGGAGTTTGCTTTTTATTTTATTTCATTCTTGTATAATTAGAGATATGAACAATAATGGATATTAAGTCCTATTTTATGAATTTATTAGTTTTTAAGTTGCATAGAGTTGTATGCTAGAGTTCTATCGTATGCTAGAGAATCTATTGTAAAAAACTGCTGCCCATCCATCCAGCGATGTTTAGCAAAGTAGGCGAGACTGAACGCGCAAGCATCACTATTTGAACCAGTCAGATGAATGAGGAGTCCGGAAATGACAACGAAATGCGTAGGGCGGAGCCAGCAGGTCTGACGTCAGCACGCATATCGGAGAGAAACCATAGCGCACCGGGATTACCGGGCAGATTGATATGTGATGTGCTTGATGAAAACCAAGGATACGCAAGGGCAATTCATGCACGCAATTGGAAGCTAACTTTTTAAAGGACCACTATCGCGAAAAAAGTAGGCAGTTATAATCTGACAGAATCGACAGGTTTTGGGCCAGTCCATCTGCTCATCCGGGAATCTCAGGGTTTTCTTTGTTTTCAACAGCATTTCATGAAAAGCAGTTTAACTGCCAAAATAGTAAGATACCAGCCAGCCTCCCTACTCACTTGCACACTATTTTGGCAGTTAGACTTTGCAACTGCTGTTCAGGAAATGCTGTTGAAAACAAAGAAAACTTTGAGAATCCACCATGAGGAGATGGACTAGCCCAAAACCTGTCAGTTCTGTCAGATCTGAACTGCCTACCTTTTTTTTCACGATAGTGGTTCTTTCTTTAACAGTGCTATTCAATGTTGTTTTTAATTTGCTTTTTATGGATTAAAACTGAATTTTGATAAATTGAAGATTGTGATCCGGTTGGTTTGTTTATATGCAGCAGTGAGGAATTTCAATAAGCGTTTGATCCACCTACAAACTGAGGTGATTTTGATCTGGTGAGCTGCTGGTGGAAGGGAGTGTGCAGTGAACTCACAATAGTGATGAGCACGGGGTGATTCACAAACACTGGGAGAGGCATGCTTGATGTGCAATGAAGGAAGTTTCAATACCTATGCAGTATCATGCTATGAGAGATTGCTTTTATTCATTGTCGGAATTTGAGGGGAGCGCAGCGGGACTGTCGCATTGAATTCTAGTACAATGTATGGTACCAATATTTTATTTGGAGGTGTGTTTTTTTCAGTTTTGTGTCCATCACTAATTAAAAGCCCATATTTTCAAAAATAACAGTAATATACCCTCTTTACATACATATTAAAGTTCAATCCCTAAGGTAACTATTTATGTATTTGTTTTAATTGTCTTTTTTTATATAAAAGTTTTTTGGGGTATCTATGGGAGAGTGTGTGCAGTAAGGGGTTCGTTTTAAATGTAAGTGTAGGTCTTTTGATAAAAAAAAAAAAAAATGTATGTAGGTGTAATTTTACTATTTGGCCACAAGATATCCTCGTGCATTACTTCCCTGTCCATACTATTCGTACAATAACAGGAAGTAATGCGTGGACGTGTTACTTCCGTAATTACAATGACCACAGGCATCTCATTGATGCCGACGATCATTAACACGGGGTCTTACATTTATGAATGGGAACTGTGTTCCCATTCATTCATCTCCCCTCGAATGATTGGTGGCAAGAAAGAGCGCAGGAGAGAGCGGGAGTGTGCATCAGCAATAGACTAATATCTATGCCCCTGGGACTTTAGATGAAGTTTCCCAAGCCGTAAAAACACTGCACGCTTTGCAGTAAGTAGTTAAAGGGAGCCTGAATTGAGAGGAATATGGAGGCTCCCATCTGCATTCATTTATAAGCAATGCCAGTTGCCTGTCTGCCCTGCTGAGCTTTAGGTTTTAGTTGTGTTTGAGTCAGTATTTCAAGCAGAGTATCAGTACAGAAGTCAAGTTTATTAAAGAATTAAGATGGCAGCCTCTATATTCTTCTCGCTTTTCCCTTAAATGTGGATTTCAAAAAATTATCTTTTTATGACTGTGCCGGCCCGTCAAGAAATGTTTGTGCCTACTATAAATAACATTTTAAATAAAAATAAAATGAAAGCTACAACTGATTGCTTTTAAAGAAAACCTGGAAAGTTTGCAATGCATATTTATTGATATTTACCTCGGGAGAGGGAAGCCTCTTGATTCAAAAGAAGTTATCCTCGTCATCCTCTGCAGACCCCTTCCCCCGCTGTGACCCCTTAAGTAGAGGTCAGGTTCCCGCAGGTTAACCTAAATGTGGGTCAACTTTGGGTACTTGTTTTTATTTTAGTTGTGGGTCGGGTTGCAGGTAGCGGCCTGCGGGGGTCGGGTCACAGGTGGTGAAAGCAAGCAAGCATGAGATAATTCTGTGTCTTTTGCTTCCCAAAATCTGTGATGGCTGCTGGAAACTGAATACGTAATTACTTGTTTGCTGCTGCTAATCTTTAATGCTCCTTCCTGCTAAACGTGAGACTCCCCATCCCCATTCTAGTATTTAAGGATAACTGGGAACATATAAGTGTGTGATTGAAGATGTGTTTTTCATAGCTGGACAGTGGACAGAACTAATTTAGCCATAATTCAGTAAAAAGTTAAAAAAAAAAATCTTACACACTTCTTTGGCTTTGGCTTGTGTATAAAATAGGTTTCACTTACTTTACAGTCTTCCAATGAGACTACCAATAGCTAATTTATAATAACATGAAAAAAGCGGGTCGGGTTGCAGGTATCAGATTCACTAGAAAGCATATTGTGAGTCGGGTGCGCGGGCTGCGGGGTCAGGTGGGGGTCTGAAAAATTAAGCAGGCCTCTACCCTGAAGTGTGGCCTCCATGTGCATGCACACTACCACTGTCCTGCTCAGGCTTTCGCATAAATACCCGAGCCAAGCCTGAATCCTAAGCCCGATAGTTTAGCTCCTTAACTAGGAGATGCTGAAACAGGAAGAGGAGACAAATGCCGTGCAGACCTGCCAGAGAGGCTGTGGGGTGGGCGATACCCCAGATGTGCTAACGGGCCCTTCCTTGGCCTCAACATCTGCTGAATCGGAGTATACAGGGAGGGGTCCTTTGTATAGACCCATGTACCTGGAGTTTAAAGCTAAAATTGTGCAACTGAAAGACAGTTGCCTAGTTGATGATATAAGAAGCTGATCCACTTTTAAAAGGGAGGCAGAGGCGCTCTCATAGCGTAAAAGTGTATTTATTATAAAATTGCATAAAACAAACACAGAAGTGCAAAGTAAATGGGGCTTTAGGGATTTAATTGATATGGTGGAAGTGTGGTGCCCCTGTTGGCTGTGTGATGCGATTGTTACATCGGATAGCGGTGGGGGCAGTTATTGCATCGCATAGTCATAATGGACTGGAGTGCAATTTCCAACTTTAGATTTTGTAGTGGGCGTCACTAGTCTGAATATAATGTAATTGAAAGATTATCAGCATATGATTAATTACCTTATTTTAATGTAAAAGCGACCTGTAAATACGCATTAGCTATCCTATATAATAAAACGGCAGGTAGCCCTGCGTCATCCTTTTCCGCGTGTCCGTGGTTTTTTGCTACTGCACATGTGCGCACCACTGTTCTCTGATTGGATGAGGGTACTTGCACCTGATTGGTGCTTGAGGTTTGAAGCTACTATATAAGGGTGGAGGTTTTTTATGTTAGTGTGATATCAACATATACAGCTTGAAAAAGGTCTGGTAACCGAAACAGCGGAGCTGTCGCTGGATAGACAATTGTCATGCTGCTTTTAAATCAATAAAAGAGCTTTATATATATTACTGATGGTGCTGACTTGACTGTGGAAAACACAATGGAGTTGATGCATAGGTTGTATCCTGCAACACATCAAGTGAGGATCACATTCTGTCCTTATGAGGATCCCTTGTTGGATCCAGCAAGTGCAACCTAACAAGCATGTGCTATAGCTGTGATAGAGTGCTTGTATCCTGGACCGCATATCAAGCACTTCTACGTTGTTCTGCATTTCCACTTCAGCTGAAGATGTCTGTTTCACTGTCAACGAGCTGCTCTACCAAACATTACTAACCACAAGCAACGTCTTTGCAATCATTTTTTTTACTTTTGTCAGAAAAGAACACAGAATTATGAAGGTGCCTGGAAAAAAAGTGTTCCTTTCTCAGAAAATCAAGCTACTGTAATTTATCACAGTTGCAAATCACGTAAACAACTACAACATTTTCCCATGCAGCTGGCTCATTATAGCTGTCCTTCATCTAACAGGAACTGATTTTACATAAAGCACAGCTGTTGATTTGGATTCCCTTTAAAAAGGAAAAGTGTCCTTTTAGATTGATAATGGGACACTGCAGACAAATGGGTCTGCTGGAAATGCAATGTCATGCCAGAAAACGCTACAGCAGCATTCACTGCACTTTCATTGTAAGCACTTAAATGTAAGTAATCACCGCTCCAGATGGTCTGATAGCTTCAAATAATTAGCAGACATACTTCAATAACCAGTGCAAACCATACAATTAGAGAAAACAAACTGTAGTAAATTAAATACATATTTGTCAGCTGGTACTGATTTCCATGCATAGTTTTTGAACCAATCCAACATTTAATTACAGTTCTCAGTTCATATACCGTGCTATGAGTCGATTGATATGCCCTGTCTTGGATTCTAATTTTGTAACAATGCTTATTTACTGTTGACTCTTACCATAAACTGAATTGCACTTTTTGTACCTTGTTGAGAAGATATTATAGTTTTTGTCTGAACTTTTGTTGCTGTTTTGTTTCTGTCAGAACTAAAATATAGCAGTTGCTATCAGTTATATATCAGTTGCTGTCAGTTATAACTGAAAGGACAACTGATGAGAAAAGTAATGTCCATGTTTCCCTATGGCTCAAGTGGGCGATACTACAGTTTAACAGTGTGCTGACCAGGAAGCTGTTGTGGGGTAGTGGCCATTTTCAAAATGGAGGTCGGAGAATTCCATTGACCACAGTGGAAAAAACAGAATACAAAGAGAGGAGAAAGAGATTGATGAGTAGACTACAAGGAAGGTAAGAATGACGTGTGTATGTTTATTTTGACTTTTCATTTTCAGTTCAGGTTTGCTTTAAAGGGAACCTGAAGCGAGTGAAATTATTTAAAATAAACACATGATGTAGCTGCAAATGAATATTACATACTAACCTCGCTGTCAGTTCCTCTCAGAAGCTCACCATTTTCTTCTTACAGTGATACCTTCCAGTTCTGACAATATTTTGTTAGAAACTGAAATATACCAGTTGCTGTCAGTTATATATCAGCAGCTGTCAGTTACAACTGAATGTGCAAGGTAATGTCCATGTTTCCCTAAGGTTCAAGTCAGTGATATTTCAGTTTAACAGTGTGCTGACCAGGAAGCTGTTATGGGGTAATGGCCATTTTTAAAATTGAGGATGGAAAATTCCATCGATCACAGTGGACAAATGGGACGCAGGAGAGGAGAAAGATTGAGGAGTAGACTACATAGGAGGAAGTATGACCTGTGTATGGTTATTTTGACTTTTTATTTTCAGTTCAGGTTCTCTTTAAGCCTGAATAAAATCAGGTTAACTTACCTGGGGCTACTTGCAGCCCCCTACAGTCATCTTGTGCCCACGCTGTCCTTACGAAACCCTCCAGGGAGCAGTGGAGGCCCCCTTAAAGCTGAGCAGGCACGCGTCTCCATATCACGTCAATGGGAACGTTCTGCGCATGCGCAATATGGGAAAATTGGTACTGCGCATGCCCAGAACAATCCCAACATCGAGAGCGTGATCAGTAGCATCCAACTAGCAATGACCGGCCAGCTTTGAGGAGGTCGCCATTGCTGACTGGAGGGTTCCAGGGTGGCAGGCACAGGATGACTGCAGGGGACTGAAAGAGGCCCCAGTTAAACTCCTTTTTTTTTTTTTTTTTTTTTTTATACTAAATAACTCTTTAAGAGTTTTCCTCCCATACCTATTTTAGTGATGACTATGACAGCAATGAATTGCAACCTTACATTCTACAGCTAGCACAGATAAACAGATAAACTAAACACGTACTGAAATGCTTTTGGTTCAGTTGTTAGCTTTACATATATGAACGAGGGAAGACTGTGAAGCTGCAACTCACAGACCACTATACACAAAGAGGCAAATTTGGCAATAGCCTTGTTTCAATGTATAAAAGGATTGCCCGAGGAATTAATAAATTATCAATTCTTTCCCGTTACAGAAATCTTTAGTTGGGAACCTTTCTTGTTTCCAGGCCAAGACAGATTTTTCTGATCAAAATAAAGAATTGTTCATAAAAGCTGCTTACGAAGCTCTGCTGCTTGTAGAATCTGACTTGCTAACTCATGGCTTCTGCTTATAGAGCTTACCCATTTTCTTACTTCTTGTTTCCTCCCTATTCCTTTACATTGTTATTTCTATTAACTGCAGAGTGTTTTGTAATAATACACTGGGCCTGATGCACAAAGGGCCAGTAAATGTTACTGGCAGCAACCCAAAGGAGTACCGGGGTAATGCGTACGTTACAAGAGCCAACGCACACGTTACAGTGGCTCCCCTGGCATTAGTACTGGTAAAATTGTTGTGTGCTGCCTGCGCACATCAAATTTACTGGTCCTTTGTGCATCATTTATTAGTCAAGACTACACACGCAATAAGGTGTGGGTAAAAATAGGTGCTGCACAAGTTAATTATAAAAGTATGAATATTACTGAAAAATTTAACGGGTACCAGAGTTCCTCTAGAATAGCCATACTCAGATTTAACCAATTATCAGGGGCAGTGATGTTATATAGCAGCAGTGATTTCTTAGTACGGCTACTATCTGGAGTGCCGTACTTGAAGGGTAACTGCAGTTGGCTAATTTAGGAATTGTGTTCTGTTAGTATCCATGAATACTGACTCTGAATACTAACTTTATTGAAACGACTGTTAAGGTGACCATTAGCAATATAATTCCACAGTCAATCAATTATTTCTGTGCCTATTAACAGCTGTATTCCTGCTAACCAATACAATCAGATCAATGGGATTGATCCAAAAAACAGATCAATTCCATTAATCTAATTGAATTGGTTAGTGGGAGTTCACCCGTTAATCGTTTCCGATCAATTACTGCTGCGATCTAAAGCCGCATCTACACGCGTAGATGCGGCCGCGATGTTTCTTATCAATCGAGCCGCTGATGATGATGAGATGATGATAAGATCCGACAGGACGGATCTCCCCACCGCCGATTCCCTGTTCACTCCCCGCGAGGGGACAATGGCAGGGAATCGAGTGGAAGATAAGCGGCGCGGGGACGAGTGAGAATCGAGCGGGTATTGATTCCGGTGCACGCGCGGCGAGCGGGGACGCGAAAGAGGCGATCCGGCGACTAATCGAGCCGCCGGTTCGCCGCCTCATGTACACGTGTAGATGAGGCTTAAAACCATTGATTGGCCATGGAATTGTATGGTTAATGGCCACCTTATGGGCTGACTTATCAAGTCTGATACAAAGAAAACTGAAGGAGAATTAGGCCATTTGTCATGAGCAAACAGTCAGGTTTCAGGTGTTCACTGAGGCCAGTTCACACTTGTTTTAAAAACGTATCTGTTGCTCTGTTTTTGGGCCCGGACCAAACACAGAGACACGGATACCAATGTTAAAAATAGCAGCTGTCTTCACTCATTTAAAAAAAACTGATCTGGGAGATCTGTGAAGAAAAGCTGAACGCAGAGTCCGGATTTGTCGGGACTTCGGATCGCTCCTGGATACACAGAGGAGTAGTGAAGGCAGTACAAAAACGGATCTCCCTTTACATACGCTACAGAAAAGGAAGCAGCTCCGGATTGCTATGCTGGAGGGGGTAGCAGGCAGGAAGGGGGCGAGCGGCACAGCAGTGGGAAGAAAACCATGGGAACCCCCCATGAGGAGATGGGCTAGTCCAAAATCTGTCGGTTCTGTCAGATTTCTAATACTTACTGTAAGTGACAGCAACATAGGAAAAAAAGTAATTTAGAGGTATAGCTCATTTTACTCTGGAAGAAATGTTCTTCTTATTTCTATATGTTTACATATATTTTAAATTTTTGCAACAGAGGTCCTTTAATTAACCCTTTGGGGACCGGCTGCCTAACCCCCCTTAAGGACCAGTCGATTTTGCTGAAGGGGGGGTAGATTTGTGGGGTAAGGCAGCCGGATCCCCCGTGCAGTTGGCTAGGCTTGGGGTCCCCTGTGTGGCCAGGTGTCCCCCTGTATGCAGTAGCCATTACTCACCTCCCAGGCTCCAGCAATGAGCCGCTGTGGACATCTCCGCTCTCGCCGGCATTCCCGCTCGTACTGCCACTCATTTCCGGGTCGCGGCTTGATGACGTCATCAAGCCGGGACCCGGCACTGACGACAGAGAGAGCGGGGATGCCGGCTAGAGCGGTGGGGGGCGCCGATCGTCATGGGAACGGCAGGAAGGTGAGTGGATCCTCTTCTTCCCCCCTTCCCCTGCAGCTGTCAATAGTGATCACTATGATCCGCCGGCGATCATAGTGATCATATTCCATACGCGATGGCTTCTATTCACTGAGGGGAGATGTCAGCTGTCACATGACAGCTTAATCTCCCCTCTCGGGTGTGCACGATCGCGTCGGGAGTAGAAATGGCGGGCAGCATAGATGCTATGCCACATCAGGCTAGAACAGTCACAAGTCCTTAACCTCAATAGGTTAAGGACTAAACTTTTTTACTGTGGTTATTTGTACACACTTGCAGTCACACAGCTGCTAATTCTTGAACTTTTATGAGAGAGCTGCAGATGTTAGCCACATAATAACACACAAGTGTTTAAAAAAAAAAATCACTTTAGTTGTTCAGTGCTCTACTCTAGCCTCCATGCTTAGTAAATCTACCCCATTATAAAACTACCAGCTGCAGCTCAGAAAATAACTACCATATATACTCGACTGTAAGTCGAGAAATTTAGGTCTGATCTACTTTTGTAAAGTAGGGAGGTCGACTTATACTCGCGTCAGACCTAAATTTCTGACTTGTAGCCGAGTATCAAGCCACCCCCCTGCTCTGCATCTGCTGCATTCTGCCACTGTAGTGCTGGCAGCCAGACAGATTGGTCGCCATTATGTCACTTCCCCCTGCAAGCAGGAAAATGGACTGACCCACGCTCATTACTGATGCCCTCCGGCGGCTGCTGAGAATGCCTGACCCCCACTCAGCACGTGATGCTCCGGCGGCTGCGGGGGTAGGAGCCGCTCACTGTGGCCATTGTATCTGCTGGCTAAGATGTCTAAAGCAGCTCTCTCCCCAGCACTCGCTGTATAAACAGTGCTGACACTTCAGGGGGGAGCGGCAATTAGACAGGCTGGGCATGGGACAGTGGTGGGAGCGGAGCTTAAATCGCTGATGTCCTGTCAAGAAAAGCTGCTTGCATCAGGGACAGGCTGATGAGGACAGTGATTGGTAGACGCTCTAAATCCCTCCGTTCCAGCCACCGATCACTGTCCTCGCCAGCTGTCCCTGATGCAAGCAGCTTTACTTGGCAGTACACTGGCAAATTTAAGCTCCGCCCCCCCAGCCGCATCACTGTCCCATGCCCAGCCTGTCTAATTAACGCTCTCCCTGAAGTGTCAGCGCTACTGATACAGTGATTATAGCGTCACTGTGCAGCGCCAGGGAGAGAGCAGCGTTATTGATTCCAGCCGCAGGTATCCATCCCAGCCAGATCTGAGGCCAGATACCTGAAACAATTAACCCTTATTATCTACAAGCATATTTTCAACACTGTGCTGCTGTTAATGTTATGAATTAACACATTAACAGCAGCACAGTGTGGGGAAGATGCATGGAGATCATGCAGGGTCATTTGCTCCAGGTATCTTGCCGCATACATGTAAAAACAACATATAAATAATGTACAGTAATCTTCTTAAAGGATATATTACCACAAAATATATGAAAGAACGATTAGTATCTGTGTTGGGAGTTGTACAGTGGGTCGACTTATACTTGAGAAATCAACAAATTCCAGCTTAAGAGAGTCAAATATTGCGGTCGACTTATACACGTTGTCGACTTATATTTGAGTATATACGGTAGTTGCAGTAAAGACAGACTACTGCATGGCAAACATACTGCAATCATCTGGTAACCGCAAGCCAAACATGGCAGTTAATACAGACCTCTTAAGGTAGTCATAGACCTGATAAATATGGGCAGCTTTGACAGAGACAAATTTATCTTTAATCAAATCTGATTAGAGATAAATTTGTTTCTTTGTCAAAGCTGCCCATACACTACAGGCCGATTCCCATCTGATTTCAGCATGAAATTTTCAGGGAATTGTCTGAGCCCGCCGCGTCCGCAATGCTGTTGCCCCAATGTATAAATGTGGCCCCCAGTGTGTGCATTTATACATTACCTGTCCTGTAGCAGCCTCCATGCGGTGTCCATCCATGAGACGTCGGGCTCTAACAGCCACATACATGCCTACACAATAGCGTTTGACGTCAGACCATATGCACTGCTAGCGTGTATGAGTGTATAGAACCCGGAAATATGGACGCTGTGTGCAGGCTGCTACAAAACAGGTAATGTATAAATGCACAAGGGGGGGGGTCACATTTATACATTGCGGCGGCAGTGGCAGGGGTTTCATCGTTTGCTCAGAAATCGGCCACCGTACCGCCGTACACCCGACCAACCAACTTCGGCCCGATATCTTGCAGCTTGCGCGTTCGACAATACGACCAATTTTTGTTTGGAAATTGGTCGCTTTGTCAGTCAGGCATACACTTGGCGGTACTGATGATCATCCAATTCGATTATAATAATCAAATTGGATGGTCGATCAACAGCCAAGTCGTCTGATGTATGGCCATCTTTAAGTATTGTGATCTAGTTTAGCTTTTTTCAATTAGCATTTGACATATTAAGATAATGTACTGTCACTTACATTCTTGAAGAAACTGTTGCAGAGGATTTGAAGACTCTGAGGGAGGCCGTGCGGAATGAGCTGACCTTTTCTCTTTGTCTCCTTTCTTTTTCCCAATGTCCTTTAAGTCTGTTTTCTCTGTAAAATAAAATTGGATGGTTGCCGGAGGACCAAAAAAAAAAACAAGTGAATCAGGTAAAATTATTATAGACTGAATAAAAATAGAAAGAGCAATTACTGGGATTCAGCTAAGGGAGTATCGACTACAGGAATTTTATTGGTACAAAACACATGCATAAGCCAAATTTAATTTTTACATTATATAACTTAGAATAGAAAATGAACTCACAAAGATCTTTTATATTTTATTATTGATAAACTATGGAAACGAAACGCTGCAAAGTAGATTGATAACTGATAAACTTCCACAACTTGTTATATAATAAAGAGGCACTTGCATCCTCTAGGACCCCAAACCAGCACATTATGTCTTCATTGGAAAATTCTGATCATGCCACTTAAAGCAGTTTAGAACTCTGACAAAAATGTGTTTCCTACTTTTTATAACCCATACAATTATCATATTTGCTTTTGTGCCCAAGTATTAATATTGATTTAGATATTATAACTTCCCAAAGTTCAGTTAATTTACTTTGAAAGCTGCTGGTGCATTTTATTCATAACTGTTGTCATTCTGTTGTAAATGCTGCCAGCAGTTATTTCTGACCTGTGTTTCACTTCAGCACTCATCAGCTGAAGTCCTGCACAGCCAGAGAATGTTTACATAAATGTATCAAGTAAAGAATGTGTACACAAGATAAGATTATAAGCAGTTATAAGCAGTTATCTCTGCAGAAGAAAGAGTCAGCCCTGTGATATAACCCTTTGAATGCTGTTTTACTAAAAAAAAAAAAAACATTGTGTTAGTATACTATATGCTGTAAATAATCTTTTAGAGCAAAGAAGAAATTCTGGTTTATATTCCGCTTTAAGCTTTTATTTGTTTATAAATTGCAAGTTCTATTACAATGGTATATTTGTGGCTGCTTTGGGGCCATTCATATGTTGAGCTGAAAACTAAAATTATAATAGGAGGTGGAGAGTGGAAGTGATCAGACAAAGTGAAAAATAAGGCAAGTCAAAGTAAAGCAGGTAATTTCAGCGACGGCTGCGATTTTCACAACCGTTTTTGCGTGTCAGATTACTTTTTTCACCAAATCGCGCAACATGGTTTAACAAAAATTCGTAAAACTATGTTTAACGATGCATATCAGCTGCAGCGATCATTAGTTTTTGAATGACCGACATGTCTGATTCAGTCGTTGAGGATCTTTGTGATTCTCATTGACTTGCGAGGGTTTTGCAGGGATCATGTAAATTATTGTTTCCGCAATAGTTTTTTTCTGATGCCACAAACTACACTTGCAGATTCAGCCAGATGGATCGGGAACCGATATTTAGTCAGCGGAGATCTCCAATCCATCTGGCCCTGATGTGCCGGTGGGTACTTAACTTTAGACCACAACGTTAATTGCGGGTATAACGGCGCCAAGTGGGTAATTTGGGTGCCGGTGTTGCTCAATAAATGTAGTTTATACGTGACAAAGTTATCAAGGAGGGTGTGTTTAGTGGGGAAGGTGATGCTGGCAGAGATTGTGGTGGGGCTCGGGTTGGTTAGGGATCGATAGAGTGAGGTTTAGCAAAAGTAAAATATCAGTAATAATTACAGATATTCTACTATCATACTACCCATTGCCCAATATTAGAATATTGGTAATTTTACCGGTATTCGACTACCGGCATGTCCCATCACCCAAATTACTGTGGTACCCTTTCAGATGTTCGCAGCCCACAGACATACAGTACAATTCTGCCCTATGTAATAAACATGTTTGTAATAAACCTGAGAAAACTGAGGGGGGTGTAAAATGTTACTTCCTGTTTTGTGCATACTTTTTGGGTAAGCAGTGAACCAATGGCACAAACACAGAGATAAGAATAAGAACCCTGAGAGATTTTCAATGCCAAATCATGTATTGCTTACATTGGTTACACTGATTTTTTTTCCCCAGCAGGATCAGAAAGTTATAGTAGCTCCAGATTGAAACTGAAATTTAGCTGATTAGAAATCACTTGTCTGACTAACAGATAATTAGACAGGAATCCTGTATAGAAAGACAGTGAGGATGTGCAAGATATTGCCTAGCAGCTGTTCAGAGTGCTGACATCACTAGAAAGACAGCAGCATTGACTGAGACAAGAAAACTGGCAGCGGAGATGTAGAAAGCTATGTGAAATGTGAAACAGGGGTTATTAGTTAATGGTTAAGGACAGATATGTCCAAAGTGCAGAAGTACAGAGGAAGAAATGACAGATTAGCTCCCTGACATGTACTAAGTACTCGACAGATTAATAATAATCATAATTTTGCTTGCCAATAACGATACTGTTTTTGTGCTTCTCTAGCTTTCAAGAATGATGAATATATTGTAAGATAATGAACGGCTCCAATAATCCTGGTAATCCTACAAAATGCTACATAGGAGCATGCAAGTAGCTGTTCTGCAACTGTGCTGTCAGGCTTGGCCTTCATCAGGAATTACCTGGACTATTAATATCAGACTATCCTCACATGGCATAATGAATGGCCTCAGTGGCGTAGCTAAGGAGCTGTAGGCCCCGATGCAAGTTTTACATTGGGGGCCCCCCATACTCTCTATACATAACAATTGATATGACGCAACTACAGTGTCAGAAGTGCAAGAAGGGGATGGGAAGCAGTTTGTTAATAATTACCACTATTCAAAATATCTATAGAAGTGATTATTATGAGCACAGGACCAATAGAAAGCTAATACTGCAGTTGAGGGAAGGCCCCATGGTCGCAACCTCTGCACCCCCTATTGCTACGCCCCTGAATTGCCTATTTCATTAGTATCAGGCTTCCCTCACATAAGCTGTGTTCTACAGTTCAATCTAAATGCATATGGCCTTGGCAAGAAGTAACTCCAGGACACTAAAATTCCGTTTTTGAAAATTGGGAAGAGAAGAGGGTATTAGAAATCCGTACTATGTTTTCCCGTGCTGAAACTTCTTTTCATCAGTGTTTCCACAATTGTCTAAATTAAAGAACTATTAAATCTCAATGGCTTTAGCATTGAACAGGAGAAAAGTATGTAGCTTATACAATTTACATTTTCTTGCCCATAGTTAACAGCTGCAAACATAGTAAAGGAACACTTAAGCCAACCTAAAAAAATGAGTTTTACTCACCTGGGGCTTTAACAGCCCCCTGCAGCTGTCTGGTGCCCACGTAGACTCGCTCCGATGCTCCAGGCACTGCCGGCAGCAACTTCCGGTTTCGGCGACAGGAGCCAACAGGCCAGCAATGCGAGTGATTCTTCGCGTTCCTGGCCACAATAGCGCCCTCTATACTGCTATTGCGGCCAGGAATGCGAAGAATCGCTCACGTTCCCGGCCTGCCGGCTCCTGTCGCCAAAACCGCAAGTGGCTGCCGGCGGGGCCAGGAGCATCTGAGCGAGTCTACGTGGGCACCGGACAGCTGCAGGGGGCTGTTAGAAGCCCCAGGTGAGTAAAACTCACTTTTTTTCAGTTGGCTTAACCCCTTTGCATCCAGACCTTGTTTCCCCCTCATGGACCAGAACCGTTTTGACGTTTTAGCCATTGCCCTAGTTAATTAGCATTAACTTTATCCCTACTCATGACACTTAAATGATCTATATACCATTTTTTTTCAAGACAAACTAGGCTTTCATTGGGGGGTATTTTGTAGTAAGAAAATAGTTGTTTGCTATTAATTTTAATGGGAAAAAGAGGAAAAAAATAAAAAATGCATGATTTGTCAGTTTTTACCATTTCCAGCATAAAAAGAAAAAGTGCTACTGTCATAAAAACCATGCCACTAGTATTATGTCAGAATAGATAGCCAATGTCTCCCAAGTATCAGCCCCCCCCCCAGGATAGTCAGATATGTCCCCAATATAAGCCCCCCAGTATAGTCAGATGTGTCCCCCGCATTTGCCACCCCCAGCATAGATCGTCAGATGCGCCCCTAAGAATAGTGCCCCTAATTATAGCCAGATGTGCCCCTGGGATCAGCATTCCCCCATTTTAGCCAGATATGCCCCCAGGATTAGTAACGGCCCCCATCATAGCCAAATGTGCCCCCGGTATTAGGTTATCCCCTTCCCCCAGGGTAACCAGATGTGCTTTACTATTAGACACTCCCCCCCCCCAGTTAGCCAGATGTCCCCCAGTGATCTTAACATCCCCCCTTTTAAACACCCCCTCCCCCCCAGGAACGATAGCCAGATCCCACCCCCCCACCCCCCTCATCAGGCAGCCCCCTCCATCCGCAAATCATTAAAAAAATCCACCAGCAAGCAGCCTCTCTCACCTCGCCTGTTTCCTGCGACTATCCTAAAGCCCAAGCCTCCGATCCTCGCTCTGCAGTCAGCCTCGCTATGCCGAATATCCGGTCCCGGCTTGATGGTCATCAAGCCGGGACCTGGATATTCGGCATAGCGGGGAAGAATGCAGAGCGGGGATCAGGTTTCAGGATAGTCACAGGAACGAGGTAAGGTGAGTGAGGCTGCTTGCTGGAGGATTTTTTTAATGATTTGTGTACAGAGGGGGACAGATGAAGGATCGCTGCAGATGACTACTGCAGCGATTGTTCATGGTAGGGGGGTGGACTAATTGGCTATAAGGGAACATGTTCCCTTTCGCCAATAAGTAATGCAGCTGACAGTGCCGGGGGGTGCGCTCTGCAGCGCCCCCGATCGTGCACAGCAGGGACGCAAGCTGAATCAGTATATATACGTCATGGTGGCTTGGAGGGTGCCACAGATGACGTAGATATACTGTAGCGGTGGAAAAAGTGGTTAAGTGACCCTTTAAATACTCTCTCATGCTAACTGGCTGACATCTGTTTGAGACTGGATATAATAGGAGACAAAATGAATATCAGGTAAATCAAAGCCTTATAGAAGATGTTGGAACCTTAAAGTAAACCAGAGACCAAATAACAGAAAGAATCGATACTTACCTGAGGCTTCCTCCAGCCCCATAAGCAAGTCTGAGTCACTCGCCGTCCTCCCGCGGTATGCCATTCAGCCGCAATCAGCCCCCCCGGTAACTGGTACAGTTGAACCATGTGTCACAACCAGAGTGACAACACAACAGTCAGTTAAGTAACATTTCCAGGAGAAGGACAGCCACCACATTTTTTTATTTTAAAAAGACTATAATTTAGCATAAGGAAATCTGAAAGATGTAGGAAGTAAACGCAGATGTTTTGTATACAAGCCCTAGCTGTATCATGTTAATTTTAAATTCTTTCCCTATTATGCTCACTAATTAAGCAATATGGCATGTAAATTGTTTCACCTTTGTTGGCTTTCTCTGGTGGCTTTATAATTATAGGTATGGGTATCTCAGGTTTAAGCTCTGCTTGTTTGTTGTCATTCATTTTTAGTTCAGCCACAGCAGGCTTGCATTCAGGTGTTTCATCAGAAGGTAATTTAAATTCAGGAATTGTTCTTTTTAAGAGGTTCCAGACTTTATCGAGATAATCATTTCTAAAATAGAAAAAAGTATTAAAACTCTGTGAAGGAAAAAAAAAACAATATTTATGCTGACTTCAAAGATGAATATTCTGCGAGGGGATTAATCATAAATATTCACAAAGATAAAAATGGAGCTGACCAAAAGATATGCGTGTTCAAGTATTACAGATAAGGTATATCTAGTATACTTTAACCTTCCTGGCGGTAACGTAGTTCGGGGTTAAGCCGCGCAGGAGGTTTTCTCAGGCCCTGCTGGGCCGATTCGTGTAATTTTTTTTGGCTGGACGCAGCTAGCACTTTGCTAGCTGCGTCAGCATACCGATCGCCGCCGCCCCGCGCTCGATCGCCGCTATCCATCGCGCCGTGGTGGGATTTCCTATGTTGTTATTCACGTTGCCTAGCAACTGGGAGAAGTGCTCAGGACACAGGACAGTTGGAACTGTGTCTCATGCTCCCTGTCACCTCCTTTCAACCAAAAAGATGGCTGCCATCATGAAATCAAACATTTGCCTGTTCTTTTAAAACAGTGTGGGTAAGAGATTATATTACCTATCTATTTTAATTAATATAACTAATGTAACTTAATGACAGTATGTTTGTTTAGGCTGGAGTTCTTCTTTAAGCTTATATATACTGGAACCACAGGGGGTACTAACAGAGATGGGTGCTCATACTGCTTCATGTTAGAAATGCTGAGGAACTCTCAGCACTTCAGTAACCCTTGTTTGCTGAAGTTCTGATAACATCTGCATAAATATAATAAGTGTAGATACACACATTACAATCAGGGCGGTAAGTAAATGCATTTGGTGTGGGAAGAATAGGCAGTGGGATTTGGGTAAGCTGCCAATTTTGGTAATATGATGCTGGTTTGGAGATGTTTAGCACAGAAGATAAGGCTGGCGGATTGGGTGCCAGACAATGAAAATGACAATTATGAAAAGTGAGTTTAAAGTGACACTGGAGCGAAAAAAAACCCTTATGATATAATGAATTGTATGTGTAGTATGGATAGTTAATATACCATAGCAAAGAAAAGAGTCTCATATTTTTATTTTCAGTTATATAGCTTTTTGTTATAACATTGCATCATTCTCTCATATTTGCAATTACAAATCACACTCTGCATTTTAAACTATGAAAGAGAGCAGAGCTAATGACCTTTTGAACTCCCCTGCAGTAAAACCTTATCTAAAGTGCCCTCAAAACTAACCTTTTCACTCTGGCCTACCACCCCTCACTAGTGCTCTAGACCTGTAGCTGAACTCTGGTCCCCTACCTTTCGTGTCCCTACCTCTCCCTCTAGATTGTAAGCCTTTGGGCAGGGTCCTCCTCCTTTTGTGTCCTACCTGATCATGCACCTCCATTACTGTGAACCCATGCTATGCATCTGAGTGAACTCAACTTGCCTAACCCCCATGCTCCATCCAGTGACTGACTAAGTATTACCTTGTACTCATACTGTGCTGCGTGATCTGATTTTTCTTGTATTCCTGTATTGTCGTATTGCTGTATGTAACCCCTAAATATAGTCTTTAACCTTAACTAATGTCAGGCACTGCATAATATGTTGGCGCTTTATACATACAATAAATAATAATAATCTAAATCTGTCTCTGAGTGTTTCTTTGAAGTATAAGTGCTTCAGAAAATTGGACTGTCTCTGAACCAAGTTAGGTCTGAAATCTCAGATAACCTTTTTTGCATAGATAACAACTGAATTTTCTTAACTCTTCCTGTAATAGAAAAAATATGAGACTCGTTTCTTTACTACTAATGCTGTATTTCTTAGCTGTTCTACACATACTATGCATTATTTCATAAGTTTATTTTCACCCTTCTATTTTTATACCCTTCAAGGATAGGCAAGACACAGCTGTCTGATCCTTGCATAGTCATAGAGCCTACTTAATGACATAGCTGGACATGCGGCAGCAGAGGAAGTCAGGATATCAGTCTGAATTACTTAGCCTAATTTCCTGTCCTCGGTTAAACAAGGTTGATCTATGTTTCATTAAAGGCTTTTTTTTGCATTTGTTTTGATAAATCTGCCCTATCAAAGCAGAACTACAGTCTGGCACAAAATACAATTACATGTTTCCCAACTCCTTACTGACTATTTGGTTATCCAATCTGCTTTTGGTCCAAAGTAACGTCATTTTTTAAATACCAATTTTTCCCAGCCACATTCAGCTAGTATGGGAGCTGTCATCTTGCATTATACTGTAATATTCTGTTCAATCTGCAAGAACCACAGTGATATTTTTAAAGGTAACCTGAAGCGAGAGGTATATGGTGGATGCCATATTTATTTCCTTTTAAATAATACCAGTTGCCTGGCAGTCCTGTCCTGCTGATCATCCTGGCTTAAGTAGTGTCTCAATCACACACCTGAAACTAGCATGCAGCTAACCCTGCCAGATTTTTGTCTGAGGCTGGGTGCACACATAGCATAAACACTAGCGTTGCGTAAAACGCTGCTTTTTGCCGCTAATGGAGATCTATGGGCCGCAGGGAAAAACGCATATAAAACGAATATGCGTTTTCTATGCATTTTCAAACCTGCGTTTTAAAAGACACTGGTTTTGTTGCACAATATTCATAGACGCATGAAAAACGCACATAATGAAAGTCAATAGGAACGCAATGGTATGCGTTTTTCATGCGTTTTTACATGTGTTCCCCCCTCCCTGAAAATTTTTTGCAGCATTTCCGCTTCCTGTTGTCTTCCTAGTGATTTGCATAAATAGAAATATAAAAACGCATGGAAAACACATACAAAACGGATATATGTGAACCGCAAACGCTTTAAAATGCACGCAAAACGCATTGCAAACGCACCAAAATGCACCCAACATTAACATAACATAAAATGCAGCCGTTCACGCTATGTTATGTGTGCTCCCAGCCAGAAAGAAACATCTGATCTGCTTGCTTCTTCATGGTCTATGGCTACAGGTATTAGAGGCCGAGGATCAGCAGGACTGCCAGGCAATCTGTGTCATTTAAAATTAAATAAATATGTCAGCCTTGTCCCATTCATTTCAGGCTCCCTGAAGATTTTGGCCCAGATGGCCGCTGATCAATCCCCATTTGTTTTGAATTTGATTCCTACTATACATGGTAACCATGGTACTTCCAAGCGATAGTCCTTATGCATACTGTATGTACAAGGCTTTAGGCTAGATTTAACTCAGTTGTGGCAGCCGATAAAAACTGCCTCGACTGAGAATCTAATATGTACAGCAGTCGCACTATTCTGCTAAAGATCCAGCATGCCGGATCTTTAGCATTCTGATGCCTGAGCGCATTGGTCTCCCCACTCCCCCGCACACACTAAACTGCTCCATCGCTCACTGCTCATTGTCCCTCTGCCATCACCTCTGTATTTACAAGGCGTTAGAATGCACAATGATTAAGAGTCTGGAAAACTCTTTGTTGTGGATAGTTTAGTGACTAATAAGTCAGATGAAGAAAAATAAACTACAAACCCTTTCAGGCACTTTTTTTAAGTGTATTGCTAAAAAGTAGAATTGTGTAAATAATGTATTGGAGAAGATGGGAAATTTTGACTGCAGTTCCACTTTAAGGCTGATTTAACGTCAGTGGATAGCTAAATTTTGAAGCAATATATAGTGTGATCATGGCAACTACAGCACTAATCAGATGCAAGCAAAGCACTTCATGTGGGTGGTTGAATCTTGCCCACATGTCCTACTGATCTCATGTTTATGGCCACTAAAAACTGATGACATGCCTTGGTACAGAAAGTTGAAAAAAAACTACTTACTGGAGAGGTATGACCTCTGGAAGCCATCCAGTTAAGGAGTGCAAGACAGTAAATTCTCCCAATTCATATTTTTCAAATTCATTAGTGCTGCAGAAAGATAGAAGTGTCAAACTCACTGGAACACACAAACTGCAAGAACTTAGGCTCATACACAGAACACATACTCTACATAGAGTGCACTATAGAAGAATGCACACCTTTTCCCTAGAACTTTGAAACTTGATTTCTCTGATATAAAACCACGAACTTGCCTGGTACACACTTTCAATTCTAATTGGCCAATTACTGACCAATTTTAACACCACCATGTAGCATGAGGGTTTTAACTACACAATCTGCTCATAGTATTCAAAATCTTTTGACCCTCATACTACATGGAGGTGTTAAAATTGGCCAAAGATTGGGCAATCATAATTGAATTGAAAGTGTGTACCCGGCTTTATGCCTGGTACACACATCTAATTTTGATCGGTCAATCATTGTCCAATCTTACCACTTCCATGTAGTATGAGAGCTTACCTAAACAATCTGTTCACAGTGCTCAAAATCTGTTGACCCTCATACTACATGGAGGTGGCAAAATTTGCCAATGATTTGTCAATCTAAATTGGATGCGTAGCTTTGGAATTACCTAGACCAATAATGGTTGATTAAAATGATACTACTGCATGTTGCCTAAAACCCACACTATTACACAGCCATAATGCAACGCGCACGCTGCATGTTATTACAGGCATGTTACTTTTAATAGCAGAAAAACTGCTTTGGTAACATTGTTGAAAATATGTTTGGATAGTGAGGTCCCTTACAATGCAGAGATGTTAGCCTACCTATAGAACTGTATGGACAGTAAAAGTAAGTTGCAGCAATGCACCGCATATAGTGGGAATGCAAGCTAACTCTCAATGATTTTCAGCTGCAATTGCAGCCAAAGCTAATACTAGCAAATACTGTCTCAGGATGATGAAAACATATGTAATTACAAAAAGTTTGCTTTTTCTTACATAAGATTTTATGTCTCGATAAAACCTAAGAGCACCTGTAGTGTGTTCAAGAATACATTCCGTGTCTTCGTTTTATAGCAAAGTAGAATCAGTGACAAAAATGTAAATGTGTTCATCCTCTTGCTCATAAATAGTTAAATAGTTAACATTCTAATGATCCCTGCACACTGCATGCGATTCTGATTTTTAATCGTCCTCTTACATGCGATTCCATTTTTTAATTGTTACTGCATGCTGCATTTTTTCTGCATTTTTCTGTTGATAGCATTCAGGGAAAATCAGAATCGGAATCTCAAATCGGATTTGCAGTGTGCAGGGAGCCTGAAACCCCATCCCCATGGGCAAAAGCACTGGCAGTGTGTAGCAACACAGCTTGGGGGGGGGGGGGGGGGGGGGGCATAGAGCTGCAGCCTGCTTGGTGGTTTTGCCCATGGTGGGCAGGGTTTATGAATTATAACCATTTACAGAAGAGCTGGTGAGTAGATTTACATTCGAATTGCTAGTTCTACAGTACTTGACCTAACTTAAAACAAGGAACACAGTAAATTACATAACAAAATTTGCTATCTCCAAGGTGGAAAAACAGTACCAGCCTAAGGCTCCTTTTAAATGGGAGGCTAAACTGTGTGGTTGTCAGGCAGTGCAGCCTTCCAGTTCCCGGCCATGAGAGCCTTCCAGCTGCAACTCAATGCAGCTGAATGGCAGTGTTTGTAATACCTCGCTTGTCATCATTTCACACATGGGGCTTGATTCACTAAAGCGCTATCACAGCAGTTATCACAGCGTTACTTTGCGTGATAAGCGAAGGTTTGCGCACAATCACATGCGCTTTTCATGTGAAAACCTTTGCGCGCAGCAGCTCCGTGATAACTGCTGTGATAGCAGTTATTACGCTTTAGTGAATCAAGCCCATGGTGGTGTTACTCAGTGGCAAAAAGACATGCAAAGATTCTCCATGGAGGGTACATTTTGAATGCCTGTGCGAAGCGCTACCAAATGCGCCGCTGGTGAAAGAAAGCAGCAGTGAATACACCGCTTTCAGCATCCTTCAGCCGCCTGTAGAAAGGGGCCTCTTTTATTCAGAAGGCAATGAATTCGCCTCCTGCTAGGTGCTTGCTAGCGCTCAGTACAGGCAATGCAGAGCCCACCCCTCACCCTCACTTCTTGACATCTGTTTGACATAGTACTCTAATTAAAAGTAACAAGTCTTGCTCCTTTAAATCTTAAACATAATTAATTGGCAGTTAATTAAACAGTCTAGGAGTTGCTGAATCCATCATAGTGGTGTGCAGAGCACTATTATTTCCTATGGGGCAGAATGGGGGAACTTGAAATCAATAGGCTGCATCGAAATTCATGTGCAGGAAAAAAAAAACATGGTATGCAGCATAAAATCTGATCAAGCATGCGAATCCCCATAGCCGTGCATGTCCCAGCTACAGTAATTCTGATGCTTTCTCGCATTACAACTGCCGGCATCGGAGACGCACGCTGGCACAGTTGAAACGTAGCCTTACAGAAATTACCATAATCTTGCTGGCATATGCAGGTTTGTGAACTAGAAGGAAGCTGAGCAAGTGGGCTTCGAAAAACTATTTTGAGCTACGAAGGAAGATGTACTATATGTTCAGTTGCACATATGCTTTGGGTGTTAGGCTATTGTTTTTCTCTTCCCTGTCAGGAAATCCACTTTATACATCAGCATTCTTCAGAATAAACCAGCTCAAATCTCAGCAAGGGAAAATAAAAGATGCTGAAGATATACAACGTTGAGGCACAGAAGTCACAGTGTTTATAAGCAATGACTTTATGCCAATCTGAGACACATAAAAGAGCTCATCTGTCACGTTTCTGCACTATAATCATAATGTGGGGTTTAATTGAGGCAATACAGATGAACAACAGAACAGCAGTCACAACATGAACAACAGAACAGCAGTCACAACATGAACAACAGAACAGCAGTCGCTTTGCTATGTCATCTCTGAGGTTCCTGTGACAGTCTTGGTTTATTTTAATATAGTTCTTCAGTTGCTAAGAACTGCTGCTGAATTGATAGATAATTAAATTTATCAGCGTTTTTTTTTCTAATGACAAATCTGCTACCATAAATGTTGCCTATTAGTCTGTATTGTATTGTTAACTATAAGTTGGTATCTTTTCTAGCTGCATAGGCTATAATATAATCATAGCTAGCAGCAGTAGCTTTCTGCTAGCGAGAGAAGTCTATGGTGCTTATCACCTGCATGCTCAAAGTAAACCTGAAGTAAAAAAAAATAAAGAGATAATCAATTTTTGTCCACTTTGGCTTCTGCTAAGTGGTCGTGCTGCAGCCAATGTCTGGAAACAAATTGCATTTGGCAGCGGCATCTGATTTTTTGCCCAAACTCCTCCCCCTGCCCATTGGCTCCTTCTCTAACCTCTGTCTGCAGGGAGGAAATATACAAGGCAGCCAATCCGGTGTGCCTGTGCTCTCTCCCTCCCTGCTCTGTGTATGTGTCTCTGCAGGTTTTTATTGCAGTCTGTGTTGCCAGTATTCACAGCTGTAATGCAGGCAGCAGTGGCAACCGCAGATATTACAAGCACACACACATACATAGCAGGGAGGGAGTGTGCAAGCTGCCCTGTATATTCCTCCCTGCAGACAGATGTGGCACAGGCCTTTATCATTGCCGCTTCTCACATTGGGTGCAGTAGCCCGGTCACTTCGGGTTATGGCCGGCCAGATTCTAAAGTGGTCAACTTCGAGATCTGGCCATAACATATCCTTCCACTCAGTTTTTTTTATAGGTTTTAAAACTTATAAAGTAGATTTCATGTTTTATTTTCTTTGCTCAATGACACAGTCTTTCAAGTGTCCCACAGCTAAAATATGTGAACTATTGACCTGTTATCTATCCCCTGCACTTAGAAACTGTTCTCTGCTAGGCAACAGTTTTATGGCCGCAATTCTCTCTCTGTGAGGATTATGCTATAGTCAAACTAGGTCCCAACTGCAGAAAAACTGTCACTTGCATACCTAAGTATTAACTCTTTTAGGCAGAAAAAGAAAAAAAAAGAATCACAGCCTAGTAATTTCTACGCTTGGCACTGTACATACAGTACATCATGATATATGTCATTTCAGGTACACTTTAAGTAATGCTATACAAAGCGATAGTACCAAGGAGCACAGGATCAGAGTCATCACTGCAATCTTTCTATGGATAATTTACACTTTAAAAATAAGCAAAACATTCTCCTAATATGTTTATCTTCACTGAAGTGACTAGGAAATGGGAGACGAGCTAGCAAATCAGTCACAACCTACAGATCAATTAGTCAGCAGGCATGTTAAACCAGCTATTCGGCTAATTCAACAGATAGATGACTGAAGGATTCATTACAAAACTTCAAAGCAGAGTGAACAGGCACATTTGATTTTGTAGTTAGCACCGTGGTTTGGAAGGGAAAGCAAAAAAAATCGACATTGTGTATAGGTTGACCCCTAAATTTCACCCTCTTCTGATGGATTTTTTAAATTACCCAAGTATAAGTCTACTCAGCAAAGTTAATGGCTGCACTTGGGGACCAGGCAGATTTAATGGCTGCACTGCTTGAAGTATTTCAGCCATTAACCCCTCCTGACCCCCAAGTGCAGCCAGTAACTCCTCAAAGTCCCCTCATGCAGCCATGCAGCAGTCCTTTTGGTCTCCCTGTCCCCATCCCCTCTCATCTGTTCTTCACTCACGCCGCTCTGTGTGCATCGGCACACTTGTTCTCCAGATGCCATGTGACATCGAAAGCTGGATATATGCTGATGCACGTGGACCAGCGCAAGTGAAAAACAGATGAGAGGAGACCGGCACAAGAAAAGAACAGATGAGAGGACACCAGCGCCTGGTGATTGAATAGGTCTGTATCTTCTGATGCAGCTTGCTATACATTGAAGGAAAAAGAAGCGGCACTCCTGAGATATGAGATAAGAATTTTAGGACTGACTCGCAGATAAGGCATCCCCCCCACACACACACTTTTATTTTGTAAATCGGTCCTAAATTTCTCATCTTATATCTGAGTATATACAGTAGCTGATCAGTTAGCTGCAAACTACTTAATTAACTAACAGTTACAGGCTTGTTTTTGTTTTTCTCATCTCTACTGAGTTACTTAACCTCCATGAGGTTTGAATCAGCATTTGAGTGACTGCAGTTTGGATAGATGCACCCAGGGTAAGAAATTTAACTTTTAATGAAGGAGATTTTGACAGGGGCAACCATATCATTTCCCTCCTGCTAAGTTCAGCTCTGACTGCTTACAACTGTGTATTTTGGTGTGAGCCGTCAGTGTTTTTCCTTGTAGCTTGTCAGCTTCTGCCAGCATTTCAAGCGTTGCTGCTCCTAAATCTATTTAAATAGATTATGGTGCTATAAAAGAATTTTGTACCCTTTCATAACTTAGCATAATCCAGTGGTGCAAAAACTAACATAACTCTGCCATTCTTGTAAATACAATCCCACACCCCAAAACCTATCATAATCCCCAAGTGTCACAATACACTTTCAAACTACTCAATAAAAAAACAACCTTCAACAAACAAACAACCCCTAGAAACTACTTCCAGAAGTCCAACAACGCAGCTGAGAACCCATTTCTGAAGCCACATATACATTTAGTAAAGTCCCTACAACAAAATATGCATTCTTTAAACAGGCTGTTAATTATTATAAATCAGCAAAGGGGTATACTTGCAATCTGTCTGTGTGTACCTGTTCATATACAGCCTCAAAAGAAATGCATATTTGCAAAATGATTGTTAGGCCATCCTGTACCACCCACAGCTCACTAGTACCTAGTGGTATGTGCCTCATATTGGAATGGCAATATAACATTGTCTTTTGTATAAGGAGAAAATAAAAAGAATTTTATTGCACTGCCAGTAGCTCTCTCCTCCTTTTCCACACTATAATATCTACCCTGGAATATCAGCGATTGTGATCTTGCAGTCAGTACAATAGTGAGGCTGTGTGAGGTTGTTGAATAAAGATGTTTAAATAGTTTAATATAGTTGGCCAAAAAATATCATTGCAGGGACATTATTTATTTACTCTGGCATATACAAACAGCTGTCTAAATCTAATAATTTTTTTTAATCCACAAACTCGTACATGTTCTGAAACTTTAAATGATTTTTCATTATTTTTATAAATAATTCTACCTTCGTTTCTCACTTCTTCCAAGAAACTAGTCACAATGTTGGTATAATTTTAGTTTGCGTTTACATAGCTGTAATCTGACATGTCATGATCTTTATACAGGTAAGAAGCAGGAAAAAAGTCCAGGTTAGCACACCGTTAGAAGATGCAGGTTTCTTCAATTTATTGCTTCATTGGCACATAAATATGACAATTGTTTCGGGGCCACCGCGGGTCCCCTTCTTCAGATAGTGCAAACAAAAAAGTTTTTTGTTTGCACTATCTGAAGAAGGGGACCCGCGGTGGCCCCGAAACAATTGTCATATTTATGTGCCAATGAAGCAATAAATTGAAGAAACTTGCATCTTCTAACG
The DNA here is from genome assembly GCF_040937935.1 of Hyperolius riggenbachi. Taxonomy (NCBI): domain Eukaryota; kingdom Metazoa; phylum Chordata; class Amphibia; order Anura; family Hyperoliidae; genus Hyperolius; species Hyperolius riggenbachi. The sequence goes on along the minus strand of NC_090649.1, from coordinate 367,715,492 downwards.
GTGTGCTAACCTGGACTTTTTCCCTGCTTGTTATATTGCTGGATGTTTGGGCTCAGCATCCACAGGTTACAGCACCCGGACTTAGGGTAAGGTGTGCTACCTCTACAACATAACTGCACTTTATACAGGTAAGGTCTGATATGTCAACATTTGCATTACTGAACGAATACACTCAGCATGACGTCAACTGTTGGCACACACAGTCCTATGAATCAGAAGTTATCTCTTCCGGTCAGTGTCTAATTGAGCTTTGTTGGCATAAAATGGTTCATTTAATGCTATATCAGTGTTACTAAATTGAAAAGCATATTTGACAATCACAACTTAAAGGAAAGTTAAGCATATCCTGTGAAAGAACGCTATATACCTAAAGGGGAACTCCTTACCAATTGTTAAAGGCTCACAAACACAAGTCTTATTTTCTTCATTTATGACATACATTTTTTATGTAAACATATTTCCGTTAAATCCAACCTTTACCAAATAGATACATTATATTTATATTTATTCCAGAATGATTAACTGCAATGACAATAGTCAGATATGGTGTAAACTGATTTAGGTGCCTTGCAGGTTATTTTTGGATACATGCAAGGTTCTTTTACTCTAGAAGATTAGTGACTTCAAATTCAATGAATAAAGCAGCGAAAGAGAAAAAAACATGAACAGATTTTTGTGATAAACTATCAACATTTTGTTTAATATTCTCATATGAAGAAAAATTTTAAATCTACTGGGTGTCTACCATACTATAGCAAATTTTTTTTTTTTTTTTTTTTTATAAAATTCAACCTTAACCTCAGCTCCCCAACAGGACCTTGAAGTTCTTGATACCTGCCTGCCCACTGCCCATACCCCAGGCAAAAAGGCATACTAATATACTAATAGGAAGAGCTGGAGCTCTATTAGAAGAAAATTCTTTGTCCAACTTCTTAATAGCTGTGCAGAGTAGTAGGCTTCTTCCTCTATATTGCACAGTACTGCAGTATTATATATATGTGTGTGTGTGTGTGTGTGTGTGTGTGTGTGTGTGTGTGTGTGTGTGTGTGTGTGTGTGTGTGTGTGTGTGTGTGTGTGTGTGTGTGTGTGTGTGTGTGTGTGTGTGTGTGTGTGTGTGTGTGTGTGTGTGTGTGTGTGTGTGTGTGTGTGTGTGTATATATATATCTGTGAGCTGCGAAGATTTGGGCAATGTCGTTAATTGTCATGATTTTCCTGCATAAATTGTTGGTTGTTACAATAAAAAAATGTCAGTTAAATATATCATATAGGAGACATACACAGTGATATTTGAGAAGTGAAATTAAGTTTATTGCATTTACAGAAAGTGCACAATAATTATTTAAATAAAATTAGGCAGGTGCATAAATGTGCATAAATGTGTCATTTTATTGATTCCAAGAGCTTTAGAACTATTTATTGGAGCTCAAATTGGCTTGGTAAGCTCAGGGAGCCCTGACCTGAGTATTTAAGGGGGTCAATTGTAAGTTTCCCTCCTCTTTTAAATTTCTCTGATGAGTAGCAACATAGGGGTCTCAAAACAACTCTCAAATGACCTGAAGAAAAAGATTGTTCACCATCATAGTTTAGGGGAAGGATACGGAAAGTTTTCTCAGAGATTTCAGCTGTCTGTTTCCACAGTTAGGAACATATTGAGGAGATGGAAGACCACAGGCTCAGTTCAAGTTGCGACAAATGGTGAGAACAGTCAGAGTCAACCCACATACCAGCACCAAAGACCTACAACATCATCTTGCTGCAGATGGAGTCACTGTGCATCGTTCAATCATTTGGTGCACTTTACACAAGGAGATGCTGTATGCAGAGGAAGCCTTTTCTCCGTCCACAGCACAAACAGAGCCGCTTGAGGTATGCTAAAACACATTTGGACAAGCCAGCTTCATTTTGGAAAAAGGTGCTGTGGACTGCTGAAACTAAAATTGAGTTATTTGGGCATAACAAGGGGCGTTATGCATGGAGGAAAAACAACTCAGCATTTCAAGAAACACACCTGCTAGTTATCATAAACTATGGTGGTGGTTCCATCTGCTGTGGGGCTGTGTGGCCAGTGCAGGGACTAGGAATCTTGTCAAAGTTGAGGGATTCCACTCAGTATCAGCAGATTCTGGAGACCAATGTCTAGGAATCAGTGACAAAGCTGAAACTGCGCCGGGACAGGATCTTTCAACAAGACAACGACCCTAAACACTGCTCAAAATCCACTAAAGCATTCATGCAGAGGAACAAGTACAATGTTCTGGAATGGCCATCTCAGTCCCCAGACCTGAATATAACTGAAAATCTGTGGTGTGAGTTAAAGAGAGCTGTCCAAGCTTGGAAGCCATCAAACCTGTATGAACTAGGCATGTTTTGTAAAGAGGAATGGTCCAAAATACCTTCAACCAGAATCCAGACTCTCATTGGAACCTACAGGAAGCGTTTAGAGGCTGAAATTTCTTCAAAAGGAGGATCTACTAAATATTGATTTAATTTCTTTTTTTTGGGTGGTGCCCAAATTTATGCACCTGCCTAATTTTGTTTCAACAATTATTGAACACTTTCTGTAAATCCACTAAACAATAGCCAATAATTTCAATTCTCAAATATCACTGTGTGTGTCTCCTATATGATATATTTAACTGACATTTTTTATCGTAACAACCAACGATTTATACAGGAAAATCATGACAATTAACAACGTTGCCCAAACCTTCGCATCACACTGTCTATGTATATATATTTATATACTTTATACGTATCTATCCTTCAGTTGAATTTCAACTTAGCAGAAAATCGTAGGAAGACAATATAGAAAAGTATTATATGTATTTAAGATGATCAGTGGCAGTTAACAAATGAACTGTATGTTCTCTAACGCTAAAGGACCTACAATGATTTATCTTAAAGCAGCTCACTTGGTGTTGCCATGTAAATATAGCAAATTTGAAAAATCAGTGTATGGGATGAAAGAAAAGTTTCAGAACTTAGACAGCCATACTTAAAGCAGAGCTAAATTTTTATTTAAAAAAAGAAAAATTAGGGGCATATTTAAAATTATTTGTCTCAAGGTAGCCACACACGAAGCAGTAAAACATATTTAACTTTTTATGGCATTTGGATAAAAGCCATCAGTTGTACAAAAAATAAGTATTTTTTTTTTTTATTTGAGCGAAAAATCTGATTGAATTTCCCATCTTATTGATATAACTCGATTGGAATTGGCTGATTTTTATGATCAATTTTTATATAAACAGAAGGGTGTAGATTATCCCTTTCTTGATTTATAGACCCAAGCATAATTGCGGAAAATTGTAACACATTTGTGTGGTACATTGGTCAGATTTTTCACGTTACTATGAATTGGAAAAAATTATTTTAATTCTTGAATGGAAAAGAAATATAAAATGTAATCATGTGTGGCCGGCTGAAGAGTGTTAAAGAATATTAATATTTTTTATTTATATAGCACCAGCAGCTTTGGTAGCATTGTAAATAATACAAAACAAATCTTGGGGAACATATATACATGAGAAGTTCAAGACACTGTACAGTCATGACATTCCATAGTACAAGTACAAATACATAGTCAATGTGTAGTTTGAGATACCTCACTAGGAGCGCGTTTCTGAGTGCTTTGTGATTAGCTCTTGCTAATGTAATGCTGTGGGTGTGATCCCAATTGAGTGATGTGATTTTATAAAAATCTTCCATAGCGTTGCATTAGCAAGAGCTTTTTCAAATCACTAGCACTTAGAAAAGGCTGCTAGTGGGTTTGAGCCCTAAGTTTGGTACATGATCATATGGTAAATTACAGCTATATAAGATAAGAAACACACGGAGGATGAAAGATTAATTTGTGGAAGTAGCTCCCCAACATCCAAAATAACCCCCCAAAAAAACCATTAACCAGTTTGAGTACTATAATGCACTAAATTGATATTGTGTCATTTTGGGCACTTTACTAGTGAATCTGGTGCCTTGGGATCATCATTTCATTGGTGGACTTTCATTTCGCCCAACTCACCGTGCTATTTTCAATTTCCCCCAAATACTTACATTTTGGAATCTTAAGTGAACCTTTTTAAGTGGCACTATACAAAAACATTTACCACAAGATCCACAAGCTAGTGCCTATTAGCAAGTCACATCAAAAGGACATGCATTTGTGTTTAGGGAAGTATACTTCTGTAGTCCTTTCAGCAAATGGGGGTTCACTTCCATAAAATGTACTTTAGATAGTTTACAGATAGTTTACTGTATACATTTCAATCATGGGCCATTCCAACCTGTTGTACAGTTTTGTAACTGTGAAGTACCTTATGTTCGTACAAGGAATGTGCATTATGTAATACAGGCTTACATTTTTCATGTGATTTCATTGAGATTTACACGCTAGTAAGGAAGATGTGTATACTTTGTGTTTATACTGAGCCTTTTATATATTAATCATAAGGTACATACAGGAGTTATAAATAATGAATATCCTGGGGTGCCTGTTCTAAAAAGGTAATTGAAAAAGAACTGCATGTTTTGTATATGATTTTTTTTACTGATGAATAAATGCAGATTAAAACCTTTTACAGCTTTGTCGAATTGATCCAAGTAGAGTTCAAAGCTAAATAACATTCAAATGAATTAACAACTTGTTTTCCTTGACCCTATGGAATGGAATTTATCAACACCTACAGTAGATTTAGAGTAGGCATGTGTATACTGTGTATATATATATATATATATATATATATATATATATATATATATATATATATATATATATATATATATACACAGTATATACATACACTGTGTGTGTATCCTTTTATGTATGAAGTTATTAGGGTGGTCTATATACATTTCTACAGAGCAACAATCATTGTATAATCATGAGCTCTTACAGAAATATTGATTTAATGGAAATAGTATCTGCAGTTAGGTTAATATTTGTAAAATTGATTGTGCTATTAAAACTTTAGCTTTTTAATAAAACAATAGTATAAAGAATGTGGGCTGAAAATAAAAAGTGCCTGCTTTTAAGCCCAACACGAGCCAGAACTTTTATTTAGGGCCTGCAAATCACAAGCAAGGAAAATAATCCCTACTAGGTTTTCCATTATATTCTGGGTCTACATTAGAAGAATTACATCCTCTTCCTCTTGCTAACATAGATTTCACAAGGACAGAAAGTAGGAAAGTCTACAAAACAAGAATTCAATAAGCACAAGAAGGCAGTAGAAACATATTACCTTCTAGAGTAGGGAAGGGTTTTTATTTGTGTCAGATTTTGTTGTTGTTGCAGGTACATTTTAATGGCTTACTGATAGAGTTAAATGATGCAAGCTTTCTGGGAGCTAGTCCCCTTCTTCAGGCATATTTCCAGATGGTAGCTGATTATCTGATTATTGTTATTTTTACAAAACTTTTTTTTTACCTACCTACATAATTTGTTTGGCTGACACAATACAGAAACTTTTTTTGTTGTTGCTGCAGAAATTCTACTCACTCTCTGTCACTGATAAAGCTGCCCCACCCTATCTGTCTGTATTATGATTTTAAAAATAACCAAAAGTCTAACTGCAAATTTGAGTATCGGTAAAAACAATCAAGCACAAGGCATGCAAAACACACTGTAACTTGGGAGAAATTATAATGTTAATACATAAAAGGAAATAAATACTAAAAAGTGTTTTCAAAAATTCTACCCAGACAGGCGTATAGGGCCACCTGTTCTCTGAGAATCACAGTCTACATGGCCATTTTTAGACATAAGCAAACAGGCAAATGCACGGATTGACAATTGCAAGAGGGGGCTCCAATGAGCTATTCTCAACACACTATGGAGTTCTAATACACAATTGCTAGTTCCATTAAGAAAGGAAAGGATGGTAATTGTAGTGCCTAAATGAATACTTCTGGGTAGCATAAGAAAGAAGGCCTGAATAGCATAACAATGATTTAGCAGGTTACCATTGATGCACTAATTTAGCTGTAAATATTTTATATTTGGTCTGTAGAAATTGTATTAATTCTTCTGGATTTTTATGAAAATATTTTAATCACTAAACACCAAAACAATATATAAACTGTATCATGCTTTTATAAAGTGGTTACACACCTTTCATAACTATAGGAAAGGGTTTCTATGTGGATTCAGTGGGTTTGGGCTGGTGAGGTGTATCTGGCCAGGTTGGTAATCATTTGTGTATTCTTTATAGACTTATTTTGAGAAACAACATAATTTCCACATATACTTTACCAATTTGTTATTGGCATCTGCAAAACGAATTACAGTAGTCTTCGATTTTCCAATTCACAATTTTGGGTGCTTGGGGAGGGGGGGGGGGAGGTACCTTGTCTGGAGAAGGAGCACCAAAATGGCCAGAAATGGCCCAGACTGTCTAGAATCATTGACAAGAACATACATTTGAAAAAACAGTAAGAGAAACTAGAAGACTGAACATACTCTATACTGGCTAGTTTAATAATTGCTTTGGACAGCAACATTGGCCACAGTTCAGCTTCACAGGTTGTTGCTGGGAGAAGCAACTTGTCGTCTTTGTTGAAAGGTAGAGTATCATCCACCACAATCCTTCTCCAGCATCCCTGCAAATAAAAGAAAAAAGCAAAGTCATAAAGTCCCTGTGCAGAAATAGAAATTGTGACTCACTGCAAGTTGTCCTTCTCTCCCACCCAGAAGCCTCCCTTTGTGTTCCTGCTGTGGGCCGCATGAATATATTGAAGGCTTAAATGAAGAGAAGTCACCAAGATTGCAGCTTAGGAACCCCGTATGCTCACTTCATGTGACAGCCGCTGATAATCCACACTAATTTGGTAATTTGCCTACTTTGCTTCCGACTTTCTCGCTTTCACTTGCATGTGTGTTTATAAATATCATTGCCAAGTGGATTCACAACATAGTATTTATTCTAAACAACTGCGCTAAAGCTTTAATTTGCCTTTGAAAAACATCTGCAGCGTGTATTATTAAAACTGGGCATTCACAAATTTATTATGGCATCCAAAAGCAGAAACAAAACATCAGCGAACCAACTAAAACAATAAAATAGCAGAGAAGTGGGCGGAAATGACAATCTACTGTAGCTAACACAAGGGAGCTTCCCCATATTATCAAGTTTTAGCAGTTTAGCAACATGTGTCTTGGTGCTGTGGCATTAGCACACAACCCAGTGATCATTAGCAATTAACTTAAAGAGGCACTGTAGTGATATATAGTAGAATATTCAGGACACCCACTTTTGCAGTAATTTTCCTGTTTTCATCATTAGGAAGAAACACTTCCTATACAGTATCTATATACTGCTGTATACTGATATGGAGCCCCACCCTCCCAGTGACAGAGTCTGCAGAGCTTGAATAATTCAAAGAAAACAAATATCTTGTTCACTCTTTAAAGAGGATCTGTATGGAAAAAAATGGCCTTGGGAGCACTCACCTTGGGAGGGGGAAGCCTCTGGATCCTATTGAGGCTTCCCCCGCCCTACTCCGTCCCACGGCGGCAGCGATCGAGCTCCCTGAATGGAGGGGATGTTAATATTTACCTTCCCGGCTCCAGTGCAGGCGCAGTAGCGGCACTTCGGCTGCTATGTAAAAACATAGGCGCCCGCATACCACACGGCTCATAGAAAGGTTATCTGTTTTGCATTGACCTGAGGAAGCGGACTGAGTCCTGTGAAACGCGTTGTCTACAGTATAACCATTCTTATAATAAAGACTCCCTGGTTTTCCACCTCTGTGAGTCTTCATTAGAGGTTAGATAGCTCTTTTTATTATTATAGAGGAGATAAGCTTTTATCACGATTGCACAAATTGGGCGCCTCCCCAACAACTCCTATCCATGGTGACGCAGGACCACCTGGAAAGTATATGGTGCTTAAAGAGAACCAAAATCCTCCATTAAAAAGGCTGTATGTAGGTTGGATTAGTGTAGGTCTATAAAATGTATTAGCTACATGCTCACTATACACCAGTGTTCTAGATGTGCATTCTTACTTTCAAGTACATAAAGATTGGATTTATATTAATCTAAATAAATGCAAAAAAAAATCACTCGCTCGTGCAATGGACACCATGCAAAAAACATTTTTCTCACTTGAGGCCACGGCTCCTGCTTGTGATGAACTTTCTGGAATGAGCTTATTAGCACACTCCCAAGTGACCACACTTGTGCCTAGCGGTTGTGTGCAGCAGTTTGGAGTGGGGGCTGCTGCTAGGGAAATTGCAGCACAATGCACTAGTGTAAGGTACTAGATTGAGATAGTGGCAGCTGACTCCTTGTGATGGTCACTGCATCACCAAATTTAAATCTACCTTTTTCATCAGATCCGGCTCACTATAAAAGGCAACATCTTACAATCTTGCATAAAATGGGGAATGTTTATAGTTTACCATGTTCTTATTGCTTCAAAGATGACTTAACATGGGTTATTGCTGTGTATCCATAATTTCATCCAGCTTGCTGTCCTGGTCCTCGTTGTCACCAAAAAAGAGAGATTTCTTGAATGAGGGTGCTGACATTTATAAGAATATTTTTTCTTTTTTCCCATGTGTGGAGTAGAAATAGAATTTCTATTGGGCTTTATTGATACTAATTCTGCAGGAAAGGGGTGGGGCACAGTATTGCTGTTACGAATAAAGGGCTCTAAGACAAATCACACAAGTGCCTGTGTTGGTCAGCAGCCTATCGCATTTAAGTTGGCTCAGAAGAACCAAAACTTTGACAACAAGTGTGTGCTGTTTCTGTCCAACTGTCCCAGTGATAGGTAGGGAAGGAAAAATGAAGACAAAGACAACAATAGCAACTTGAGGGTAATGTTAGACATAATGGGCCTGTTGCGTGTTAGAGTAGCAATGCTTGAGGGTTGTGCTAATAGCGTAACTCGCTGTACCGTGCTGGCAATAGCACCTGTAATATTTCCAAGCACTGTCTCCATACAGCCAGGGCCGCTGCCATACACAGAAAGGGGGCAATTGCCCCAGGGCCTCCAGCCACTGCAGGAGCCCAACACCATCAGACCCTGCCAAGTGATCTCCCCCCACTGCTCCCATGCACATGTAGCTGCCAGTACTGGGCCAAGGGAGAAGCCCAGGCTCAGCAAAGACTTCTAAGCCTTTTTCATTTAACATTCATTGTGGTAATGTACAGAAGCAAAATTAGAAAAAGTTGTTGTCTCAATGCAAACCTGGACCTAACTGTATTTTTTAAGCATAAAAAATAATTTAAATCATTCTTGGGAGAAAATACTCCCCCCCAAAAAACTCGTTTGTTCCAAAACAAATCAATACATATACCACTTGGTAGTCTTAAAGGATAACTGTAGCGAGAGGTATGTGGAGGCTGACATATTTATTTTCTTTTAAGCAATACCATTTGCTTGGCTATTCTGCTGATCCTCTACCTCTAATACTTCCAGCCATAGATGCTGAACAAGCATATACAGATCATGTGTTTCTAACATTATTGTAATTTTTGACAAGATTCGCTGTATGCTCGTTTCTGGTGTTATTGAGACACTACTGCAACCAAATAGATCAGCACGGCTGCTAGGCAACTGTTGCTGTTTAAAAGGAAATAAATATGGCAGCCACCATATTCTTTTAACTTTTGTAGTCCTTCAAGTGGTAAAGGCATTGCTGATTAAATAGGGACATACCTAAAACGTTAAAATTGCTCTGGGTTTTATATGCCGGCACTAAAGTGGTTAAACCATGAAATTCAGCAGAAATTGTTTTGTAAACCAAATAATAGGTAAAAGTAGTGAAAGTGGTTTTAAGCCGATGTCTGCGTGTACACTGAAAATTTGAGTGAAGGCCTTAGTAAAATATCAGCAAAATGACCGATATTATAATACCGGCTGCTGGATAATGCCAACAGTATAATATTGGTAATATTACCAATATTCTACTATCACTTTACCTGACCAACCTCTCACACTAACCCCTACCTCCTACTTACTCCCCCCACAAACTCATGGCTATCACTATCAGTTCTGTAGTGGGCGTTCAGCTACATATTAGCCAAACCCACTTTGTGAGTCCCTCCACCACCATCTGACATTCCACCGCTATCTGCTCCCATTAAAGCGGACCCAAACCAAACATTTTTTTTAAATCAAAATATTTAGTTGCACCACTCTGACACATACAAAGATAAATAAACACTCCTTCAAGCCTATGAACATTTCAGTGCATGCTTTTCACCCTTCTCTTTTGATAGCTAGTGTTATACAGGTGGCAGCCATTAGCAATTCCTCCTTTGCCAGACACCATCTACTACACCAGCTTGCCAGATTCTGTCCCAGCAATATGAAAGGAAGGGAGGGGTTCCTCCAATAAATGTAAAATATTTTATATTTGTCATCATGCAGCTGAAAAAAGGCTGCTATTTATTATTATAATTTAGAAAATAGATTTTATTTCTGAAATCTTGTATTTTTTATTTGGGTCCACATTAAGCGGCTTGCTTCTGGAGTTTAGCTATGTTAAGTGTCTTTGCCACCAAAATGATACACTGGTCACCGCTATAGTTGCAATTAACATTGTGGTCTATAGTAACAACCAAATTACCAGGTGGCCACAGGTACCCAAATTCACTGTTTCAGATGTCCTCAGTCCACAGAAAAATCAGGCCAAGGTGACCTGAACAGACCTCTGTAAAAGGACACTTACTGATCGTTCAGCCTTAATATCTGATAGTTCAAGACTGCTTTATTTTCTGAATTAAATTGGGCTAATTTAGAGCAAAGTTGATATCAGGAAAAGCATTTGCTCGTGGCTACATATCTCTGCCACTAGAGGTTGACTTTAGGGTGACAAAGACACATCCAAGTTTTCTGGCTGATATATGGTTGTAAATAACATTTGACCATGTCTTAGCATCCAGCTCTAACAATACCAGGAAAGCAAGGAAGCAGCCGGCACCATCAATCGTAAAATTTCTGCTCTTTTATTGCATAGGAGATTCCAGCAGATAAGGCAACGTTTCAAGGTTGCACACCTCTTTGTCAAGCTTGCTAGGAATCAAGTTATACATTGGCTAGTAACAAATAGCTTTATATAGTGCACATGGTCAACAGCATCCAATAAAATTTGAATCTAGCTCCCCCAATCATCACAGTCCTAGGCTAGTGGACCTGATGGGGAACTTACGCATAGCTGTCCTAATAGGCTGCAGCGTTATGGAACCACCCACCTGTAAATCTCTCACTAACCGGCCAGTCACCGCCCCCCTGGGTCCGCCGGAGGTAACAAAGGGTTCCCACCCTCCTCGCATAGCGTATCTGGCGGGTCCCCCATGTGTAAACACGTAATGGGCGGAGCTAAGGCTCCGTCCTAGCGTGTCTCGGCGGACTCAATGGAAACGTCAGCGGCTGTTAGCCGCCGACGTCACCAGATGGATACAAGGAGGAACGGCGCTGCCAGCCAATCAGAGTCCTCCCATATGTACACAATGTGGCTATCGCCTGGCAACCATGTAAACCATGTTGTCAACGCGGCGCCACCGCAGTGTCTCAATGTGTCAATATATCAGCGGGCATCCCACCAGATCATCATCATAAGATCACAAATTATAAACTAAAAGAACAAGGGGAAGGGAGGGGGGGGGAGAGGGGGGGGGGAAGAAAGAGTACCAGCGCAGTATGAGAGCAACGCAGGGGGGAACAGAGAAAAGGGGGAAGGAATATACAGCGAGGAAATAGAAAAAGAGAGGATGGGGATAGCTTATGCTAGTGTACACAGGAGACGGAGAGCGAGTAGGGCATGATCACAATATGCCACCTGGCTATCTGCCAGGGGCAGCACATATTAACCACCCTGGCGTTCTGATAAGATCGCCAGGGAGGCTGCGGGAGGGTTTTTTTTTAATAAAAAAAAAACTATTTCATGCAGCCAACTGAAAGTTGGCTGCATGAAAGCCCACTAGAGGGCGCTCCGGAGGCGTTCTTCCGATCGCCTCCGGCGCCCAGAATAAACAAGGAAGGCCGCAATGAGCGGCCTTCCTTGTTTTGCTTAGATCGTCGCCATAGCGACGAGCGGAGTGACGTCATCGACGTCATGACGTCAGCCGCCTCCGATCCAGCCCTTAGCGCTGGCCGGAACTTTTTGTTCCAGCTACGCTGGGCTCAGGCGGCTGGGGGGACCCTCTTTCGCCGCTGCTCGCGGCGGATCGCCGCAGAGCGGCGGCGATTGGGCAGCACACGCGGCTGGCAAAGTGCCGGCTGCGTGTGCTGCTCTTTATTTGAAGCAAATCGGCCCAGCAGGGCCAGAGCGGCAGCCTCCGGCGGTGATGGACGAGCTGAGCTCGTCCATACCGCCAGGCTGGTTAACATTATCCCAACAGATCTGGTAACCAACATACACCTGTAGTTCCACAGACATGAGGCATGGCAAGGCTGGGCACAATGGAGCACTAGAGACAAAAAGTGAAAATTAGAAATTAAGAATACAAAAATCACAGAAAAGGCAATAAATCAAGTTCCCTATTAAGTCCTCTTGGCTCCATTGTGTCCAGCCTTTTAATCCAATAAGCCTCCCTCCAAAGTAATTTCTTAATACGATCACCTCCCCTCCTAAGAGGTTCAATCCTTTCAATGACCATGAATCTAAGCTGACTAACGTGATGGCCCATCTGTGCAAAATGATAGGCCACCGCCTGGTCAGTTAATCTCTCTCTAATTGCATGTTTGTGGGATGATAAGCGTTTTTTGAGTTTCTGTGTGGTCTGACCTATGTATAGTAGACCACATGGACATTTTAAGGCGTAAACTACGTAATCTGAATCACATGTATGCCATCCCTTGATCATAATTTTAGTGCCCTGATATGGATGGGACAGTGATGGGCCCTTAATAACCGAACTGCAGTGTACACAATTAAGGCAGGGATAAGTCCCTCTCCTTTGTGTTTGTATTGTATGACTATCAGTATTTACATCTGCATGTACCAAGCAATCTCTTAGTGTAGGTGGTCTTTTGTAGGATATAAGGGGGGGATTTCTAAAGTGTTCAATCTCGGGAAAGCTATCAGATAACAGGTGCCAATGACGCTTGATAATTTTAGATATGGCCAGACTATGTGTATTGAACCTGGTCACAAAAGGGATGCGATTTTGGATCCGTTGCCTGTTACTCCGTCCCATGCTATGTGTGTCTACTCTAGCACGTGCCCCTTGTAGGATCTCAGTGGGATATCCCCTATTCTCAAATCTATGTTGCATCTCATCAAGTCTAGTTCTCCGCACGGCCTCATCCTCAACAATGAGTTGGATTCTCTGAAACTGACTAATAGGCACCGACCTTCTAGTGGCCCACGGGTGGAAACTCCCATAATGGAGAAGGGAGTTCACATCTGTGGGCTTAACATAGAGGTCGGTAGCCAATCCATCTCCACTCCGATAAACCAATGTGTCAAGAAAACTCACTTTTTCAGGTGAAGAATGTATAGTGAGTCGTATATATGGGCATCTGTCCATCAACTCAGTTATAAAGGCTTCCAGGGTCGAGTGTGGCCCCGCCCACACGCAAAAAACATCATCTATATATCTATGCCATTGTCTGGCGTATTTTTGAAATAACACATTGGTGTACACGAACATCTCCTCGTATACCCCCATAAAGATGTTAGCGTAGGACGGGGCCACATTCGACCCCATAGCTGTGCCCCTGATCTGTAGAAAGAAATCATCGTCAAATCGAAAATAATTAAACTGCAAAACAATCCTTAGTAAATCACATATAAATTTGATCTGTACATCCGAAAAATCTGATGCTGTTTCCAGCATATAGTGTACTGCCTCTACACCCCCATCATGTGGGATGGAGGTGTAGAGGCTCTCCACATCCAGGGTAACCAACAGACATGGATCTTGAAAAGGTTCCATGTTACGAATGATGTTCAAAAACATTTGAGTATCTCGTAGATAGGACTTAAGCCCCACCACGTATGGTCTCAATATATGGTCCAGATATTTTGCTAGTGGAGAGAAAACTGACTCGACCCCTGCCACTATAGGGCGGCCCGGGGGATTGTCTAACCTTTTGTGTATCTTGGGACAGATGTATAATACGGGAGTGATGGGGTGGTCTTGTATAAGGAATCTTGCCAACTTCTCATCAATGACCTTGGCCTGTACGGCCACCGTTATTATTTCACTAATACGTTCTTGAATATTGGCCAATGGATCCCTATCCAATTTTTGATACGTAGATGTATCGGAGAGTTGTCTAAAGACCTCCGTCCGATACATACTGGTATCCATAACAACAATTGCCCCGCCCTTGTCCGCTGGTTTAATGGTTATAGACAAATTATCTGAAAGTTCTCTTAAGGCTTGTTGTTGTTCCTTGGTGATATTTTTACGAATAGTGAGGCCCAAAAATCTAGGGTTCCTGAGGAGTGAATCAACCTCATTTTGTACTTTCCTCATGAAAAGATCTATGATCTGGCACGATGGTGGCTGAAAATGACTTTTCAGTCTAAGGTTGGTATCCTGTAGTTGTAGCATCTCAGAGTCCACCTCACTTGTTGGTGCTAAATCAAATGTTCTAGGTATTGAGAAAAAATATTTGAGTTTCACTGAACGAAAAAATCTCTGCAGTTCCAAATCTACTTCAAGAGGATCAGGAGCATTAGTAGGTGCATATGATAGTCCAAGATTGAGAGCAGAGGTCTGTGCGGAAGACAACTGACACGACGAAATGTTCACCACAATCATGGTCTCCGGTATGACTGATGACGTCTTGGGCGTAATCTGCCTCTTATTCCCTCGTCTCTTACGTCATCAGTCATACCGGAGACCATGATTGTGGTGAACATTTCGTCGTGTCAGTTGTCTTCCGCACAGACACTAAGAGATCGCTTGGTACATGCAGATGTAAATACTGATAGTCATACAATACAAACACAAAGGAGAGGGACTTATCCCTGCCTTAATTGTGTACACTGCAGTTCGGTTATTAAGGGCCCATCACTGTCCCATCCACATCAGGGCACTAAAATTATGATCAAGGGATGGCATACATGTGATTCAGATTACGTAGTTTACGCCTTAAAATGTCCATGTGGTCTACTATACATAGGTCAGACCACACAGAAACTCAAAAAACGCTTATCATCCCACAAACATGCAATTAGAGAGAGATTAACTGACCAGGCGGTGGCCTATCATTTTGCACAGATGGGCCATCACGTTAGTCAGCTTAGATCCATGGTCATTGAAAGGATTGAACCTCTTAGGAGGGGAGGTGATCGTATTAAGAAATTACTTTGGAGGGAGGCTTATTGGATTAAAAGGCTGGACACAATGGAGCCAAGAGGACTTAATAGGGAACTTGATTTATTGCCTTTTCTGTGATTTTTGTATTCTTTATTTCTAATTTTCACTTTTTGTCTCTAGTGCTCCATTGTGCCCAGCCTTGCCATGCCTCATGTCTGTGGAACTACAGGTATATGTTGGTTACCAGATCTGTTGGGATAATGTTAATATGTGCTGCCCCTGGCAGATAGCCAGGTGGCATATTGTGATCATGCCCTACTCGCTCTCCGTCTCCTGTGTACACTAGCATAAGCTATCCCCATCCTCTCTTTTTCTATTTCCTCGCTGTATATTCCTTCCCCCTTTTCTCTGTTCCCCCATGGCGTTGCTCTCATACTGCGCTGGTACTCTTTCTTTCCCCCCCCCCTCTCCCCCCACCCTCCCTTCCCCTTGTTCTTTCAGTTTATAATTTGTGATCTTATGATGATGATCTGGTGGGATGCCCGCTGATATATTGACACATTGAGACACTGCGGTGGCGCCGCGTTGACAACATGGTTTACATGGTTGCCAGGCGATAGCCACATTGTGTACATATGGGAGGACTCTGATTGGCTGGCAGCGCCGTTCCTCCTTGTATCCATCTGGTGACGTCGGCGGGTAACAGCCGCTGACGTTTCCATTGAGTCCGCCGAGACACGCTAGGACGGAGCCTTAGCTCCGCCCATTACGTGTTTACACATGGGGGACCCGCCAGATACGCTATGCGAGTAGGGTGGGAACCCTTTGTTACTTCCGGCGGACCCAGGGGGACGGTGACTGGCCGGTCAGTGAGAGATTTACAGGTGGGTGGTTCCATAACGCTGCAGCCTATTAGGACAGCTATGCGTAAGTTCCCCATCAGGTCCACTAGCCTAGGACTGTGATGATTGGGGGAGCTAGATTCAAATTTTATTGGATGCTGTTGATCATGTGCACTATATAAAGCTATTTGTTACTAGCCAATGTATAACTTGATTCCTAGCAAGCTTGACAAAGAGGTGTGCAACCTTGAAACGTTGCCTTATCTGCTGGAATCTCCTATGCAATAAAAGAGCAGAAATTTTACGATTGATGGTGCTGGCTGCTTCCTTGCTTTCCTGCTGATCGTTCCAGAGGGCTGCTGGACCACTAGCCAGGCACATCCTAGCGAATTACTATAGAGGGTGCTACCACACTACTACCTTTTATCTGCCTCAGCTCAAATGGTGGTGGCACCTCTAGGTTTGCAACATGGAGGCTGCAGAAGTGGAATCCCTCATCTTCTCCTATACTCCGGAAGAGACCACCAGAATCATGGCTCAGGTCTCAAAAGAAGTGGCATTCCTCAATATGGCGGATGACAAGGCCATTAGGAAACAAATATTTAAAGTCGCCAAGACGCACATTACCTTTGAACTACACTCAAGGACTCTCGCAGAGTACCACAGAGTCAAAAGAATACCGAGAGGTATGAGATCTAATGTGGCACCGATCATGTTCCCGATGGACAAAGAATTCTGCCTGAGATGGTCCCGCATTTGGAATAAGGCCTCGTTTGATTCAATGGTATTAACCATTGAAAAAATACATGAGGAATTACCGAAGCTAGATATTCAACGCAAGGAGCTAAAAACCAAACTACGACAACTTATACCGGAAGGGGAATACGAGGCATTCCTGGTGGATTTAACCGATAGTTTGGAGAAGTTTGAAAAACAGATACAAGTAATAAAACGTGATAAGTTCCAGAGAGATGAATTGGACTATAAAACTGGCTTTATATACAACTGGCAAAGCCCGGGACCAAGACCATATCCCCCACGTAGACCGAGACAAGGGGGCAGACCAGGCGATCGACCAGGACAACGTCCAGTGGGGAGTCAGCCAGACTCCTCAGGTAATGCTACAAGCTCATCACAAGAGCTATCCTCGGATTTAGCGTCAAATGCAGGAGGAAACGCAGGGGTGGACGTAAGAGACGAGGGAATAAGAGGCAGATTACGCCCAAGACGTCATCAGTCATACCGGAGACCATGATTGTGGTGAACATTTCGTCGTGTCAGTTGTCTTCCGCACAGACCTCTGCTCTCAATCTTGGACTATCATATGCACCTACTAATGCTCCTGATCCTCTTGAAGTAGATTTGGAACTGCAGAGATTTTTTCGTTCAGTGAAACTCAAATATTTTTTCTCAATACCTAGAACATTTGATTTAGCACCAACAAGTGAGGTGGACTCTGAGATGCTACAACTACAGGATACCAACCTTAGACTGAAAAGTCATTTTCAGCCACCATCGTGCCAGATCATAGATCTTTTCATGAGGAAAGTACAAAATGAGGTTGATTCACTCCTCAGGAACCCTAGATTTTTGGGCCTCACCATTCGTAAAAATATCACCAAGGAACAACAACAAGCCTTAAGAGAACTTTCAGATAATTTGTCTATAACCATTAAACCAGCGGACAAGGGCGGGGCAATTGTTGTTACGGATACCAGTATGTATCGGACGGAGGTCTTTAGACAACTCTCCGATACATCTACGTATCAAAAATTGGATAGGGATCCGTTGGCCAATATTCAAGAACGTATTAGTGAAATAATAACGGTGGCCGTACAGGCCAAGGTCATTGATGAGAAGTTGGCAAGATTCCTTATACAAGACCACCCCATCACTCCCGTATTATACATCTGTCCCAAGATACACAAAAGGTTAGACAATCCCCCGGGCCGCCCTATAGTGGCAGGGGTCGAGTCAATTTTTTATTCCACTAGCAAAATATCTGGACCATATATTGAGACCATACGTGGTGGGGCTTAAGTCCTATCTACGAGATACTCAAATGTTTTTGAACATCATTCGTAACATGGAACCTTTTCAAGATCCATGTCTGTTGGTTACCCTGGATGTGGAGAGCCTCTACACCTCCATCCCACATGATGGGGGTGTAGAGGCAGTACACTATATGCTGGAAACAGCATCAGATTTTTCGGATGTACAGATCAAATTTATATGTGATTTACTAAGGATTGTTTTGCAGTTTAATTATTTTCGATTTGACGATGATTTCTTTCTACAGATCAGGGGCACAGCTATGGGGTCGAATGTGGCCCCGTCCTACGCTAACATCTTTATGGGGGTATACGAGGAGATGTTCGTGTACACCAATGTGTTATTTCAAAAATACGCCAGACAATGGCATAGATATATAGATGATGTTTTTTGCGTGTGGGCGGGGCCACACTCGACCCTGGAAGCCTTTATAACTGAGTTGATGGACAGATGCCCATATATACGACTCACTATACATTCTTCACCTGAAAAAGTGAGTTTTCTTGACACATTGGTTTATCGGAGTGGAGATGGATTGGCTACCGACCTCTATGTTAAGCCCACGGATGTGAACTCCCTTCTCCATTATGGGAGTTTCCACCCGTGGGCCACTAGAAGGTCGGTGCCTATTAGTCAGTTTCAGAGAATCCAACTCATTGTTGAGGATGAGGCCGTGCGGAGAACTAGACTTGATGAGATGCAACATAGATTTGAGAATAGGGGATATCCCACTGAGATTCTACAAGGGGCACGTGCTAGAGTAGACACACATAGCATGGGACGGAGTAACAGGCAACGGATCCAAAATCGCATCCCTTTTGTGACCAGGTTCAATACACATAGTCTGGCCATATCTAAAATTATCAAGCGTCATTGGCACCTGTTATCTGATAGCTTTCCCGAGATTGAACACTTTAGAAATCCCCCCCTTATATCCTACAAAAGACCACCTACACTAAGAGATCGCTTGGTACATGCAGATGTAAATACTGATAGTCATACAATACAAACACAAAGGAGAGGGACTTATCCCTGCCTTAATTGTGTACACTGCAGTTCGGTTATTAAGGGCCCATCACTGTCCCATCCACATCAGGGCACTAAAATTATGATCAAGGGATGGCATACATGTGATTCAGATTACGTAGTTTACGCCTTAAAATGTCCATGTGGTCTACTATACATAGGTCAGACCACACAGAAACTCAAAAAACGCTTATCATCCCACAAACATGCAATTAGAGAGAGATTAACTGACCAGGCGGTGGCCTATCATTTTGCACAGATGGGCCATCACGTTAGTCAGCTTAGATTCATGGTCATTGAAAGGATTGAACCTCTTAGGAGGGGAGGTGATCGTATTAAGAAATTACTTTGGAGGGAGGCTTATTGGATTAAAAGGCTGGACACAATGGAGCCAAGAGGACTTAATAGGGAACTTGATTTATTGCCTTTTCTGTGATTTTTGTATTCTTTATTTCTAATTTTCACTTTTTGTCTCTAGTGCTCCATTGTGCCCAGCCTTGCCATGCCTCATGTCTGTGGAACTACAGGTGTATGTTGGTTACCAGATCTGTTGGGATAATGTTAATATGTGCTGCCCCTGGCAGATAGCCAGGTGGCATATTGTGATCATGCCCTACTCGCTCTCCGTCTCCTGTGTACACTAGCATAAGCTATCCCCCATCCTCTCTTTTTCTATTTCCTCGCTGTATATTCCTTCCCCCTTTTTTCTGTTCCCCCCTGCGTTGCTCTCATACTGCGCTGGTACTCTTTCTTTCCCCCCCCCCTCCCTTCCCCTTGTTCTTTCAGTTTATAATTTGTGATCTTATGATGATGATCTGGTGGGATGCCCGCTGATATATTGACACATTGAGACACTGCGGTGGCGCCGCGTTGACAACATGGTTTACATGGTTGCCAGGCGATAGCCACATTGTGTACATATGGGAGGACTCTGATTGGCTGGCAGCGCCGTTCCTCCTTGTATCCATCTGGTGACGTCGGCGGCTAACAGCCGCTGACGTTTCCATTGAGTCCGCCGAGACACGCTAGGACGGAGCCTTAGCTCCGCCCATTACGTGTTTACACATGGAGGACCCGCCAGATACGCTATGCGAGGAGGGTGGGAACCCTTTGTTACTTCCGGCGGACCAAGGGGGACGGTGACTGGCCGGTCAGTGAGAGATTTACAGGTGGGTGGTTCCATAACGCTGCAGCCTATTAGGACAGCTATGCGTAAGTTCCCCATCAGGTCCACTAGCCTAGGACTGTGATGATTGGGGGAGCTAGATTCAAATTTTATTGGATGCTGTTGACCATGTGCACTATATAAAGCTATTTGTTACTAGCCAATGTATAACTTGATTCCTAGCAAGCTTGACAAAGAGGTGTGCAACCTTGAAACGTTGCCTTATCTGCTGGAATCTCCTATGCAATAAAAGAGCAGAAATTTTATGATTGATGGTGCCGGCTGCTTCCTTGCTTTCCTGCTGATCGTTCCAGAGGGCTGCTGGACCACTAGCCAGGCACATCCTAGCGAATTACTATAGAGGGTGCTACCACACTACTACCTTAGCTCTAACAATACCAGTACACCAGTTTTATCATTAAGAAATACAATGAGGATAACCTACTTACATAAATTTCATGCTCACATTACAGAAATTAAGACTATTAAACTGCTTACCATCCAGTATAATTTTACAATATATTTCCCATAGCTGTTGTAGAGAGGCATATGTCCCTTTACTGCTTTGCAAAGGGCATAGATATGTTCCCATGGCTTCCATGCCAGTGCTGGTGCTTCAGCCGACGCAGCTTTATTGTCGGTAAGATTTTCATTATAAATTCTCCAGACAGCACTGACCTCACTTATTATCCACCTCATGAGCTAGCAAAAAAAGATAGGAAAGTATTAATAACACATTTTTCACGTTTAAGAAGACGATTCAGTCAGACTGAATTTTCAAGACTGGGGCTGCAAAACCTAGAGCAAAAGTAAAGCCGCTGTCCACAGCAACCACTTGCTAAATAAATAAAAAAAGACTCTATAGGCTGCTGTTGGTCACTGTTGGACTTTTGTTCCAGTTTGCATTTGCACCAGTCTTGATAAATCAGCCTTAGTAACCTTAACTGATGAGTTTGGAAAGTGCTAATTTCAAACTGTTTCGCGTAGCATTGTACGTACCTCGCTACCAATTAAATGTTCATTTGCTGACAATAAATCACAGGAGGTTTCATCCTTCACAACTACAGGAGTCTGAAACAAGTATTGAAAAGAACAAACATACAATGATTAGTCAGCCACTGGAGCTGTATTGTAATCATTTAGAGAAATATAGCATTTAATGAAAAAATCTAAATTAAGTTCTCAGTGTACAAAGAAAAAACGGTATAGATTCATCTGTAGAGACAAAAATAATTTAATTTTACAGTGCTCATGTTACAATGAGTCTCCCAATTGAAACTGCTTACTGGAGGTAGTAATTTATATAAATGCATACAATATGCACTCACCTAAAGGATTACTAGGAACACCTGTTCAATTTCTCATTATTGCAGTTATCTAATATACCAATCACATGGCAGTTACTTCAATGCATTTAGGGGTGTGGTCCTGGTCAAGACAATCTCCTAAACTCCAAACTGAATGTCAGAATGGGAAAAAAAAGGTGATTTAAAGGATACCCAAAGTGACATGTGACATGATAAGATAGACATGTGAATGTACAGTGCCTAGCACACAAATAACTATGTTATGTTCCTTTTTTTCTTTCTCTGCCTGACAGAGTTAAATATCAGTTATGTAAGTGGCTGACTCAGTCATGACTAAGACAGGAAGTGACTACAGTGTGGCCCTCACTGATAAGAAATTCCCCTTTTTACCTCTTTCCTGCTCTCAGAGGCCATTTTCTGCTAGGAAAGTGGTTTATAGTTGGAATTTCTTATCAGTGAGGGTCACAATGTAGTCACTTCCTGTCTGAGTCAGGACTGAGTCAGCCACTTACATACCTGATATTTAACTCTTTCAGGCAGAGAAAGAAAAAAAAGGAACACAGCATAGTTATTTGTGTGCTAGGCACTGTACATACACATGTCTATCTCATCATGTCACATGTCACTTCGGGTATCCTTTAAGCAATTTTGAGTGTGGCATGGTTGTTGGTGCCAGATGGGCCGGTCTGAGTATTTCACAATCTGCTCAGTTAATGGGATTTTCACGCACAACCATGTCTAGGGTTTACAAAGAATGGTGTGAAAAGGGAAGAGCATCCAGTATGCGGCAGTCCTGTGGGCGAAAATGCCTTGGTTGATGCTAGAGGTCAGAGGAGAATAGGACGTTACAACCGAGGTATGCAGCAAAGCAGTTGTGAAGCCACAACATGCACAATCTTGAGGCGAATGGGCTACAACAGCAGAAGACCCCACCAGGTACCACTCATCTACACTACAAATAGGAAAAAGAGGCTATAATTTGCACAAGTTCCCCAAAATTGGACAGTTGGAAGACTGGAAAAATGTTGCCTGGTCTGATGAGTTTCGATAGAGTCAGAATTTGGCGTAAACAGAGTGAGAACATGGATCCATCATGCCTTGTTACCACTATGCAGGCTCGTGGTGGTGGTGTAATGGTGTGGGGGATTTTTTTTGGCATACTTTAGGCCCCTTAGTGCCAATTGGGCATCTTTAAATGCCACGCGCTACCTAAGCATTGTTTCTGACCATGTTCATCCCTTCATGACCACCATGTACCCATCTAATCTCTAATGGCTACTTCCAGCAGGATAATGCACCATGTCACAAGGCTTGAATCATTTCAAATTGGTTTCTTGAACATGACTATGAGTTCACTGTACTAAAATGGCCCCCACAGTCACCAGATCTCAACCCAATAGAGCATCTTTGGAATGTGATGGAACGGGAGCTTCGTGCCCTGGATGTGCATCCCACAAATCACCATCAACTGCAAGATGCTATCCTATCAATATGGGCCAACATTTCTAAAGAATGCTTTCAGCACCTTGTTGAATCAATGCCACATAGAATTAACAAACACTGGCCGAAATGGGATACCAGGGAAACAAATAATCAAACAAAGTCTAAAAGAAGACAAACCCTATAGGTAAAACACCACAGTACGGTGTCTTATCAAAAATAGACCAATTGGTCGGGTGATATGCCTCCTGTGTTTGGAGGAATATCAACGGTACACTCCCCTGATAGGGATAGTTAGCTGCGAGTATGTGCAAATTACTGCGGGGGTCTTTGCTGATCCCCCCCACTCGATGTGTCGACGTGGGGTGTAGCTATCCCGCAGGCAGTGCACCAGTGTACCAGGACAATGGGTGAGGTTAAAAGGGCATAGACAGGCTACCTTTAATCCATTGATAACAGATAGGGTAGAGCCCAGAGTTCTACCTCACACCACTGTACCCAATAGAGACAGGATGGATAGAGTACTGTGTCATCAAAAGTGCCTAGTGCTGTACATATAAAACCTTAATATGAACATATTTCGCCCATAAACAGGGCTTCCTCAGAAGGTGCTATACAATATATACAAATTTACATAAACAGTGATTAAAATATGTACACAGAACCCCCCACCGCCATCCCTCAAAGCTTAAATCAAAGCTAGCCGAGCCATGTCAGGCCTCTGTTTAAATAGTGGAAGGGGAAGTGGACAACGCCCCTCGTCTGGGGCGTGTCCCAAAGCGATCTGCCAATCAACAATGCATCGACCCTCTAATGGGTAGTTAAATGACTCTGCGGAGTGTCTACCTTAAATAAATGCAGGCGCTGTGGTTGGTGGCCAATACCGCCATCGCGATCGCCCCAGGGGATCCGCCGTCCTATGCCTCCAAAACGGGCTGGCTCCATGTGTACATGGCGGAGCGGCCCGTTTCCGCCCGGCGCATACGTAATGCGCCGTGTGTAGTCATGGAGACGGCGCCGGACAGTGCCGGCGTCACAGTCGCCTCCTCCTATGTTGTCAGGGAGACGCAATGCCACCAGCGCATTGGTTCGCATCAGACCCATGGGGCGGGGCTCCATAACGGAGCAGACTATCACCGCCCAGCGTGTACGAGTGGCGTAGAGTGTAGTGATGGTGCCGGCCTGGCCTCAGTCGGCGTCACGTCCGCCCCCTGCTAGGTTGTCAGGGTGACGAAAATGCCGGCAGCCGATTGGTCCGTTCTTGGCCAGTGGGGCGATACTCATAGATACTCGCATCTCCGAGCGACGTATTACGGAGGGAGGGCGCATGAGTTGTTATGGCAACATGATGCAGCCAAATCATGAAAACATGATTCAGCCAGATCACAGACAGTGTATAGACTGTCAGCAGACCGTCTGTTGCACTAACAGAGCTCTATGCGCATAATCTATTCAAATATACAAAAGGGTCAGCCTATGGCTGATGTGCGGTGCGTCATATTCATACATCACTTAGATGTTCAATAGGGCATATCCAGGAGGCATGGGAGGGGAAAAGAGAAACTCGCTTATATTCATTCCACCATAAACAGAGCAATGGGAAGGTGGGGGAGGAACCTGGCTAAACTTGGCTAAACAGATGCAGAAAGAATCAGACACACACAGAATAATATATAAAGCGGGTGGCAGACAACATATGTCATAGGAAACAGGCCAAATTAAAATCCTCGTTTAATCCCTTTGGGGAAATAGTTTCAAGACGAAATATCCACTCAGACTCAATCTGTGTGAGCTTACGATCGAAGTTGCCCCCTCTTTTATCCCGTCTCCAGCATTGAATTCCCCAGAAGGAAATGTCAAAGCGATGACCGCTATGACATTCATTCATATGCCTGGCAATTGGGGTGCTGCTTTTATGTGTAATATTGCCCACATGCTCCAGCACCCTTTCCTTAAATTGTCTCGTGGTTTTACCCACATACCAAAGGTTGCACGGGCATTTAGCTCCATAAACTACTCCGCGTGTCTCACAGTTAATGAATGATTTGATTGTAAACGTTCTCCCACTATGTGGGGCTGTAAAGCTTTTGACAGTGGGTATATACTTGCACGCCTTGCAGTGTCCACACCTAAAAGACCCCACAGGTTTAGGGGGCAGCCAGGTCTGGATGGGTGTAATGGCTTTTGAGAATGTGCTATGTACAAGCATGTCTCGGAGATTAGCCGACCTTCTGTATGTAATAGCTGGGAGAGGGGATAGATGTTTAACGAGGTCCTTGTCTTTTTGCAAGATCGGCCAGTAATGTTTGATAATTTCAAACACATCATGCGAATGCTCAGTGAAGGTGCCAATCAATCTTGGTGTATTAGCTGATTGTGTCCTATTTGGGGTGCCTGATGTCATGCCACCTGTAGGTCTCCTTTTGTCAACTAGGGTCTCTGACCTAGGTGTGTGCAGAGCCCTCCTGTACGCCCTGTACCTCATCAGGGAAACCCCGCTGTTTAAAACGTTTGTGTAGTAGTTCACATTCTCTCTTAAACGCAGGTTCCGAAGAACAGTTTCTCCTGGCCCGCAGGAACTGCCCCACCGGTATACTGCGTCGGAGAGAGCTGGGGTGAGAACTTTCCCATTTTAACAATGCGTTGGTTGATGTTGGTTTGCGATAAATCTCTGTTTCGATGCGTCCATTTTCATTGATTGATATTTTGAGATCCAAAAAATTGATGTGGTTAGGGTGGATCTCATGGGTGAATCTCATCCCTATCTGATTGTCATTAAGGATGCCCACGAAATCATGAAAAACAGAGGTGGGGCCTTCCCACAATATCAACACATCGTCAATAAATCTACCCCAGTAGAGAATGTGTGATGTAAAGAAAGACAGGTCATCTGTGAACACCATACGATCTTCCCACCAACCCAGGAACAGATTGGCGTAGGACGGCGCACACGCCGTCCCCATTGCGCTGCCCCTGAGTTGGTGGTACATGCGCCCCCCGAACATAAACACGTTATGTGTGAGAATGAACTCGAATAGTTCCAGAAGCAATCCATTGTGTTCATATAAATGTTGTCCTCTTGTATTGAGGAAGAAACCTACAGCATTCAGGCCTAATTGATGTTCAATATTGCTGTAAAGAGCCTCAACGTCCAGGCTGGCCAAACAAGTGTCGGGGGGTACCTCCATATCCTGCAGTCGGAGTAGTACATCTTTTGTGTCTTTCAGATATGATGGTAGGGCCTCAACAAACGGTCTCAAGAATCTGTCAATATACTGACTGGTCACATCAGTCAGATTGTCCCTACCCGATGCAATGGGTCTGCCTGGAGGGGGGGAGGTGTTTTTGTGAATTTTCGGCAGGGCATAAAAAAACGATAAAACGGGAAATTCAGTGGATCTATATAACCTAGTGTAATCATCACTATCCAAACAACCTCTGTCTCTACCCCTTTTCAAGATGTTGCGCAATTGTTCACAATGTGTTTTGAGGGGGTTGTTGCCCAATATTGCATATTGCTCCCTGTTGTTTAAAATCGTGAGACACATTTGTTCATACATTTCCCTGTCTAATACCACAACATTCCCCCCCTTATCTGCAGGTTTGATGATAAGGCGATCGTCATTTCTAAGTGTGTTCAAGGCCTGTCTTTCCTCACAACTTAAATTGTCCCGAACAGGAATCCGTGCTGTATTCGTCTCTAATGTGCGTAAGGCACGTGTCACCATGTCCACAAATGTGTGGATTTGGGGATATTGACTTATGGATGGACAGAATGTGCTTTTTGGTTTAGTTCCACTGGGGGGTGCTAGAGTCACACTGTCACCTTCATTCTCATTCAACAATTCCTGAAGAGCTTCAAAAGCTTCCCTCTCACTCTGTGCACTCCTTTTGTCCTTTGCATCTTTATTCTCAAACATCTTTATAAGTGTGAGTTTTCTTGCAAAGAGTCTTACGTCCTTAGTCCAGTCAAAGGCGTTAAATCTACTAGTCGGTACAAAGGTGAGGCCTTTAGTCAACAAAGAGATTTGAGTAGGTGTCAGGGTAACAGAGGAGAGGTTAACTACCCTTAACTGGTCAGATCTCGTCTGTGGCTGATCTGTGCCACTGACACCCTCTCCCTCTACCACTGATGATTCGGTTTGCCCCTCCACCTGCCTGTGTATCCCCATTGCTGTCTGTTTCTCAGTGTTTTTGCCTGTTCTTTCATTTTTCCTGTATGAGGTTCCCGTTCTTGTCCCTCTACACATATTGGTTTGGGATTGGTGGGGGTGTGGTCTAAAAAACCGGTTTGACTGTTTCTGCGTGGATTTCTAGGTGGGTTTTGGGGTTTGCGTTGACCAGGCTTTCTCTTTTTGCTCTTTTTGCTACTATGTGGTCGGTCACGAGAGGTGGAAGTGTTAGATTCACTGCCAGATTGTGTGTCAGTTTCAGAGACTCCACTGGCCTGTGCACTGTCCTGAGGTGAGGACTGTGTCTGGCTCATCCAGGTATAAACTTTATTATTTTTAAAATCCTGGCTATCCCGTAGGTACTTTTTCTGTTTTCTATTTTTAATTTCCTCTGTAAGTGCCTCAACCTTCCTCTGTAACTTGGATTCAAATCTCTCGAATTCAGGGTGCCCTGACAGTTCCAGTAGGATCTTTTGTTCCTGTAAAAGTTTCGCCCTTACTTTATCTGAATATCTGAGTTCGTAATCGTGTAGGTAGCGCATCTGCTCGAGTGTCTGTTTTGTTTTTAATTCCTCCCAACCCTTAATGAAATCCACATCATCTGTGTGGGAGTTAGGTTTAGTTAGGATGCGTAGGCCCCTGACCGTGATCTGTTCCTTTAAGTAGACCTTGAATGATGCTACTTCCCAGGAAGAGCGGGTAAAATCTTTGTAGGTTTTAAATATGTCAACAAAAACAGGTTCTATGTCAGTGTCATTGTGTTCTTGGTCTGATTCTCCCCCATCAGCCAGGTGTTGGAAGCTCTCCCTCGCCTCTTTAGTAAGGGAATCAATGGATGGTAGGCCTTCCGATAGGTAGGCCATACCACAAATAAATGGGTGTTCGGCACACCAATGAAAAAAGGAACAAACACTGGCCGAAATGGGATACCAGGGAAACAAATAATCAAACAAAGTCTAAAAGAAGACAAACCCTATAGGTAAAACACCACAGTACGGTGTCTTATCAAAAATAGACCAATTGGTCGGGTGATATGCCTCCTGTGTTTGGAGGAATATCAACGGTACACTCCCCTGATAGGGATAGTTAGCTGCGAGTATGTGCAAATTACTGCGGGGGTCTTTGCTGATCCCCCCCACTCGATGTGTCGACGTGGGGTGTAGCTATCCCGCAGGCAGTGCACCAGTGTACCAGGACAATGGGTGAGGTTAAAAGGGCATAGACAGGCTACCTTTAATCCATTGATAACAGATAGGGTAGAGCCCAGAGTTCTACCTCACACCACTGTACCCAATAGAGACAGGATGGATAGAGTACTGTGTCATCAAAAGTGCCTAGTGCTGTACATATAAAACCTTAATATGAACATATTTCGCCCATAAACAGGGCTTCCTCAGAAGGTGCTATACAATATATACAAATTTACATAAACAGTGATTAAAATATGTACACAGAACCCCCCACCGCCATCCCTCAAAGCTTAAATCAAAGCTAGCCGAGCCATGTCAGGCCTCTGTTTAAATAGTGGAAGGGGAAGTGGACAACGCCCCTCGTCTGGGGCGTGTCCCAAAGCGATCTGCCAATCAACAATGCATCGACCCTCTAATGGGTAGTTAAATGACTCTGCGGAGTGTCTACCTTAAATAAATGCAGGCGCTGTGGTTGGTGGCCAATACCGCCATCGCGATCGCCCCAGGGGATCCGCCGTCCTATGCCTCCAAAACGGGCTGGCTCCATGTGTACATGGCGGAGCGGCCCGTTTCCGCCCGGCGCATACGTAATGCGCCGTGTGTAGTCATGGAGACGGCGCCGGACAGTGCCGGCGTCACAGTCGCCTCCTCCTATGTTGTCAGGGAGACGCAATGCCACCAGCGCATTGGTTCGCATCAGACCCATGGGGCGGGGCTCCATAACGGAGCAGACTATCACCGCCCAGCGTGTACGAGTGGCGTAGAGTGTAGTCATGGTGCCGGCCTGGCCTCAGTCGGCGTCACGTCCGCCCCCTGCTAGGTTGTCAGGGTGACGAAAATGCCGGCAGCCGATTGGTCCGTTCTTGGCCAGTGGGGCGATACTCATAGATACTCGCATCTCCGAGCGACGTATTACGGAGGGAGGGCGCATGAGTTGTTATGGCAACATGATGCAGCCAAATCATGAAAACATGATTCAGCCAGATCACAGACAGTGTATAGACTGTCAGCAGACCGTCTGTCGCACTAACAGAGCTCTATGCGCATAATCTATTCAAATATACAAAAGGGTCAGCCTATGGCTGATGTGCGGTGCGTCATATTCATACATCACTTAGATGTTCAATAGGGCATATCCAGGAGGCATGGGAGGGGAAAAGAGAAACTCGCTTATATTCATTCCACCATAAACAGAGCAATGGGAAGGTGGGGGAGGAACCTGGCTAAACTTGGCTAAACAGATGCAGAAAGAATCAGACACACACAGAATAATATATAAAGCGGGTGGCAGACAACATATGTCATAGGAAACAGGCCAAATTAAAATCCTCGTTTAATCCCTTTGGGGAAATAGTTTCAAGACGAAATATCCACTCAGACTCAATCTGTGTGAGCTTACGATCGAAGTTGCCCCCTCTTTTATCCCGTCTCCAGCATTGAATTCCCCAGAAGGAAATGTCAAAGCGATGACCGCTATGACATTCATTCATATGCCTGGCAATTGGGGTGCTGCTTTTATGTGTAATATTGCCCACATGCTCCAGCACCCTTTCCTTAAATTGTCTCGTGGTTTTACCCACATACCAAAGGTTGCACGGGCATTTAGCTCCATAAACTACTCCGCGTGTCTCACAGTTAATGAATGATTTGATTGTAAACGTTCTCCCACTATGTGGGGCTGTAAAGCTTTTGACAGTGGGTATATACTTGCACGCCTTGCAGTGTCCACACCTAAAAGACCCCACAGGTTTAGGGGGCAGCCAGGTCTGGATGGGTGTAATGGCTTTTGAGAATGTGCTATGTACAAGCATGTCTCGGAGATTAGCCGACCTTCTGTATGTAATAGCTGGGAGAGGGGATAGATGTTTAACGAGGTCCTTGTCTTTTTGCAAGATCGGCCAGTAATGTTTGATAATTTCAAACACATCATGCGAATGCTCAGTGAAGGTGCCAATCAATCTTGGTGTATTAGCTGATTGTGTCCTATTTGGGGTGCCTGATGTCATGCCACCTGTAGGTCTCCTTTTGTCAACTAGGGTCTCTGACCTAGGTGTGTGCAGAGCCCTCCTGTACGCCCTGTCGATCACCTCATCAGGGAAACCCCGCTGTTTAAAACGTTTGTGTAGTAGTTCACATTCTCTCTTAAACGCAGGTTCCGAAGAACAGTTTCTCCTGGCCCGCAGGAACTGCCCCACCGGTATACTGCGTCGGAGAGAGCTGGGGTGAGAACTTTCCCATTTTAACAATGCGTTGGTTGATGTTGGTTTGCGATAAATCTCTGTTTCGATGCGTCCATTTTCATTGATTGATATTTTGAGATCCAAAAAATTGATGTGGTTAGGGTGGATCTCATGGGTGAATCTCATCCCTATCTGATTGTCATTAAGGATGCCCACGAAATCATGAAAAACAGAGGTGGGGCCTTCCCACAATATCAACACATCGTCAATAAATCTACCCCAGTAGAGAATGTGTGACGTAAAGAAAGACAGGTCATCTGTGAACACCATACGATCTTCCCACCAACCCAGGAACAGATTGGCGTAGGACGGCGCACACGCCGTCCCCATTGCGCTGCCCCTGAGTTGGTGGTACATGCGCCCCCCGAACATAAACACGTTATGTGTGAGAATGAACTCGAGTAGTTCCAGAAGCAATCCATTGTGTTCATATAAATGTTGTCCTCTTGTATTGAGGAAGAAACCTACAGCATTCAGGCCTAATTGATGTTCAATATTGCTGTAAAGAGCCTCAACGTCCAGGCTGGCCAAACAAGTGTCGGGGGGTACCTCCATATCCTGCAGTCGGAGTAGTACATCTTTTGTGTCTTTCAGATATGATGGTAGGGCCTCAACAAACGGTCTCAAGAATCTGTCAATATACTGACTGGTCACATCAGTCAGATTGTCCCTACCCGATGCAATGGGTCTGCCTGGAGGGGGGGAGGTGTTTTTGTGAATTTTCGGCAGGGCATAAAAAACCGATAAAACGGGAAATTCAGTGGATCTATATAACCTAGTGTAATCATCACTATCCAAACAACCTCTGTCTCTACCCCTTTTCAAGATGTTGCGCAATTGTTCACAATGTGTTTTGAGGGGGTTGTTGCCCAATATTGCATATTGCTCCCTGTTGTTTAAAATCGTGAGACACATTTGTTCATACATTTCCCTGTCTAATACCACAACATTCCCCCCCTTATCTGCAGGTTTGATGATAAGGCGATCGTCATTTCTAAGTGTGTTCAAGGCCTGTCTTTCCTCACAACTTAAATTGTCCCGAACAGGAATCCGTGCTGTATTCGTCTCTAATGTGCGTAAGGCACGTGTCACCATGTCCACAAATGTGTGGATTTGGGGATATTGACTTATGGATGGACAGAATGTGCTTTTTGGTTTAGTTCCACTGGGGGGTGCTAGAGTCACACTGTCACCTTCATTCTCATTCAACAATTCCTGAAGAGCTTCAAAAGCTTCCCTCTCACTCTGTGCACTCCTTTTGTCCTTTGCATCTTTATTCTCAAACATCTTTATAAGTGTGAGTTTTCTTGCAAAGAGACTTACGTCCTTAGTCCAGTCAAAGGCGTTAAATCTACTAGTCGGTACAAAGGTGAGGCCTTTAGTCAACAAAGAGATTTGAGTAGGTGTCAGGGTAACAGAGGAGAGGTTAACTACCCTTAACTGGTCAGATCTCGTCTGTGGCTGATCTGTGCCACTGACACCCTCTCCCTCTACCACTGATGATTCGGTTTGCCCCTCCACCTGCCTGTGTATCCCCATTGCTGTCTGTTTCTCAGTGTTTTTGCCTGTTCTTTCATTTTTCCTGTATGAGGTTCCCGTTCTTGTCCCTCTACACATATTGGTTTGGGATTGGTGGGGGTGTGGTCTAAAAAACCGGTTTGACTGTTTCTGCGTGGATTTCTAGGTGGGTTTTGGGGTTTGCGTTGACCAGGCTTTCTCTTTTTGCTCTTTTTGCTACTATGTGGTCGGTCACGAGAGGTGGAAGTGTTAGATTCACTGCCAGATTGTGTGTCAGTTTCAGAGACTCCACTGGCCTGTGCACTGTCCTGAGGTGAGGACTGTGTCTGGCTCATCCAGGTATAAACTTTATTATTTTTAAAATCCTGGCTATCCCGTAGGTACTTTTTCTGTTTTCTATTTTTAATTTCCTCTGTAAGTGCCTCAACCTTCCTCTGTAACTTGGATTCAAATCTCTCGAATTCAGGGTGCCCTGACAGTTCCAGTAGGATCTTTTGTTCCTGTAAAAGTTTCGCCCTTACTTTATCTGAATATCTGAGTTCGTAATCGTGTAGGTAGCGCATCTGCTCGAGTGTCTGTTTTGTTTTTAATTCCTCCCAACCCTTAATGAAATCCACATCATCTGTGTGGGAGTTAGGTTTAGTTAGGATGCGTAGGCCCCTGACCGTGATCTGTTCCTTTAAGTAGACCTTGAATGATGCTACTTCCCAGGAAGAGCGGGTAAAATCTTTGTAGGTTTTAAATATGTCAACAAAAACAGGTTCTATGTCAGTGTCATTGTGTTCTTGGTCTGATTCTCCCCCATCAGCCAGGTGTTGGAAGCTCTCCCTCGCCTCTTTAGTAAGGGAATCAATGGATGGTAGGCCTTCCGATAGGTAGGCCATACCACAAATAAATGGGTGTTCGGCACACCAATGAAAAAAGGAACAAACACTGGCCGAAATGGGATACCAGGGAAACAAATAATCAAACAAAGTCTAAAAGAAGACAAACCCTATAGGTAAAACACCACAGTACGGTGTCTTATCAAAAATAGACCAATTGGTCGGGTGATATGCCTCCTGTGTTTGGAGGAATATCAACGGTACACTCCCCTGATAGGGATAGTTAGCTGCGAGTATGTGCAAATTACTGCGGGGGTCTTTGCTGATCCCCCCCACTCGATGTGTCGACGTGGGGTGTAGCTATCCCGCAGGCAGTGCACCAGTGTACCAGGACAATGGGTGAGGTTAAAAGGGCATAGACAGGCTACCTTTAATCCATTGATAACAGATAGGGTAGAGCCCAGAGTTCTACCTCACACCACTGTACCCAATAGAGACAGGATGGATAGAGTACTGTGTCATCAAAAGTGCCTAGTGCTGTACATATAAAACCTTAATATGAACATATTTCGCCCATAAACAGGGCTTCCTCAGAAGGTGCTATACAATATATACAAATTTACATAAACAGTGATTAAAATATGTACACAGAACCCCCCACCGCCATCCCTCAAAGCTTAAATCAAAGCTAGCCGAGCCATGTCAGGCCTCTGTTTAAATAGTGGAAGGGGAAGTGGACAACGCCCCTCGTCTGGGGCGTGTCCCAAAGCGATCTGCCAATCAACAATGCATCGACCCTCTAATGGGTAGTTAAATGACTCTGCGGAGTGTCTACCTTAAATAAATGCAGGCGCTGTGGTTGGTGGCCAATACCGCCATCGCGATCGCCCCAGGGGATCCGCCGTCCTATGCCTCCAAAACGGGCTGGCTCCATGTGTACATGGCGGAGCGGCCCGTTTCCGCCCGGCGCATACGTAATGCGCCGTGTGTAGTCATGGAGACGGCGCCGGACAGTGCCGGCGTCACAGTCGCCTCCTCCTATGTTGTCAGGGAGACGCAATGCCACCAGCGCATTGGTTCGCATCAGACCCATGGGGCGGGGCTCCATAACGGAGCAGACTATCACCGCCCAGCGTGTACGAGTGGCGTAGAGTGTAGTCATGGTGCCGGCCTGGCCTCAGTCGGCGTCACGTCCGCCCCCTGCTAGGTTGTCAGGGTGACGAAAATGCCGGCAGCCGATTGGTCCGTTCTTGGCCAGTGGGGCGATACTCATAGATACTCGCATCTCCGAGCGACGTATTACGGAGGGAGGGCGCATGAGTTGTTATGGCAACATGATGCAGCCAAATCATGAAAACATGATTCAGCCAGATCACAGACAGTGTATAGACTGTCAGCAGACCGTCTGTCGCACTAACAGAGCTCTATGCGCATAATCTATTCAAATATACAAAAGGGGTCAGCCTATGGCTGATGTGCGGTGCGTCATATTCATACATCACTTAGATGTTCAATAGGGCATATCCAGGAGGCATGGGAGGGGAAAAGAGAAACTCGCTTATATTCATTCCACCATAAACAGAGCAATGGGAAGGTGGGGGAGGAACCTGGCTAAACTTGGCTAAACAGATGCAGAAAGAATCAGACACACACAGAATAATATATAAAGCGGGTGGCAGACAACATATGTCATAGGAAACAGGCCAAATTAAAATCCTCGTTTAATCCCTTTGGGGAAATAGTTTCAAGACGAAATATCCACTCAGACTCAATCTGTGTGAGCTTACGATCGAAGTTGCCCCCTCTTTTATCCCGTCTCCAGCATTGAATTCCCAGAAGGAAATGTCAAAGCGATGACCGCTATGACATTCATTCATATGCCTGGCAATTGGGTGTGCTGCTTTTATGTGTAATATTGCCCACATGCTCCAGCACCCTTTCCTTAAATTGTCTCGTGGTTTTACCCACATACCAAAGGTTGCACGGGCATTTAGCTCCATAAACTACTCCGCGTGTCTCACAGTTAATGAATGATTTGATTGTAAACGTTCTCCCACTATGTGGGGCTGTAAAGCTTTTGACAGTGGGTATATACTTGCACGCCTTGCAGTGTCCACACCTAAAAGACCCCACAGGTTTAGGGGGCAGCCAGGTCTGGATGGGTGTAATGGCTTTTGAGAATGTGCTATGTACAAGCATGTCTCGGAGATTAGCCGACCTTCTGTATGTAATAGCTGGGAGAGGGGATAGATGTTTAACGAGGTCCTTGTCTTTTTGCAAGATCGGCCAGTAATGTTTGATAATTTCAAACACATCATGCGAATGCTCAGTGAAGGTGCCAATCAATCTTGGGTGTATTAGCTGATTGTGTCCTATTTGGGGTGCCTGATGTCATGCCACCTGTAGGTCTCCTTTTGTCAACTAGGGTCTCTGACCTAGGTGTGTGCAGAGCCCTCCTGTACGCCCTGTCGATCACCTCATCAGGGAAACCCCGCTGTTTAAAACGTTTGTGTAGTAGTTCACATTCTCTCTTAAACGCAGGTTCCGAAGAACAGTTTCTCCCTGGCCCGCAGGAACTGCCCCACCGGTATACTGCGTCGGAGAGAGCTGGGGTGAGAACTTTCCCATTTTAACAATGCGTTGGTTGATGTTGGTTTGCGATAAATCTCTGTTTCGATGCGTCCATTTTCATTGATTGATATTTTGAGATCCAAAAAATTGATGTGGTTAGGGTGGATCTCATGGGTGAATCTCATCCCTATCTGATT